>NC_133437.1:8740964-8973464 GCF_011762505.2 Arvicanthis niloticus
CTATTGACAGTGTCCTTTGTCTTACAGAAGCTTTGCAATTTTATGAGGTCCTATTTGTCAATTCTTGATCTTAGGGCATAAGCAGTTGGTGTCCTGTTCAAGAACTTTTCCCCTGTGCCTATGTGTCCCAGGGTCTTCCCCATTTTCTCTTCTATTAGTTTCATTGTATCTGGTTTTATGTGGAGGGCCTTGAATCACTTGGACTTGAACTTTGTACCAGGAGATAAGAATGGGTCAATTTGCATTCTTCTACCTGCTGTCCTCAAGTTGAACCAGCATTATTTGTTGAAGATGCTATCTTTTTTCCACTGAATGGTTTTAGCTCCTTTTTCAAAGTTCAAGTGACCATAGATATGTGAGTTCATTTCTGGTTCTTCAGTTCTATTCCATTGATCTTGCCTGTCTCTGTACCAATACCAAGCCGTTTTTATCACTACTGTTCTGTAGTACAGCTTGAGGTCAGGGATGGTGATTTCCCAAGAAGATCTTTTATTGTTGAGAATAGTTTTCCTATTAGATTTTTTTCTCTTTCCACATGGTTCCTCACCTAGTTTCAATATATATATATCTGTGTGTTTGTGTATGTGTGTATATAAACATTGTAAATCTAGAGTTTACCATTAATTTTCATGCAAATGTTATGATGTTAACTCTTCTTCATATCTGAATAAATCTCCATTGTGCATGTATAACATATTTCAGACATCCATTCTTCTACTGATGAGCATCTACGCTGCCTCCACTTATTGGCTACTAGGAATAATGTGGCAATAATCATAGATATGCAAATATAAATGATGAACTGACTTAAATTTCTTTAGCAGAATACTCAGAAGCGACTTTTTGATTTCCTTCCTTCCTTTCTTTATTTCTTCCTTCTTTCCTTCCTTCCTTCTTTCCTTCCTTCCTTCCTTCCTTCCTTCCTTCCTTCCTTCCTTTCTTTTACTTATCATTTATGAGGAACCACCACAGTGGTGATATTCTTCTATAGTGTCATATCAATTATAATGGGGTTTTTTTACCCACATCATTGGAAAACTTTATTTTAATGTGTTTTATTTTAAATAAAATTACATTACTTTCCTCCCTTTTGCCCTTTTAGATACTCTTTCTCAAACCACTCCTATGACACACACTCTTGATATAACCTCTTTTTATTTGATTATATTTATTATTATTTACACACACATATATACACATATATATACATACATATGTATACATACATACATATATGTATATATGTATGTATATATGAGGACTATTTTTACTGGGCTGAGAAGAAACCTTACAGTAGTTTTAATTTATATTTCTCTGATAACTAAGAAGGTTAAACTTTTTCTTTTGAGAAATCTCTTCAATTCAGTTGACCAATTACTATTCTTTGAATAATTTTTATTTATGGATTTGTTCATTTATTCATTTCTTTTTGTATCTTGAATATTAACTCCCTGGTGAGATTCTTTCCCTCATTCTTTAGGATATGCATTCATTTTGCCAATTCTTTTCTTTGTTCTTCAAATGTGTATGTGTGTGTGTGTGTGTGTGTGTGTGTGTGTGTGTGTGTGTGTGTTATAATACATGTTTTCCTGAATGTGTGCATGAGTCTAGGTATGTAAATTCCACAAAACATGAATGGAGGCCAGAGAACAATGTTAGGGGTCAGTCCTCACCTTTCATCTTGTCTGAGACAGGATCTCTTTGTTGCTTGACAATGGTTACTCCAGGAATACTGCCCTCTCTCCCATATATAGACTCTGTCCTGACCTCCTACCTTACTGAAGAAACACTAGCATTACAGATGTTTTCAATCACACTTGACTTCACATAGCTTTTATAGATTCAAATTCAAGTCCTTATCCTTTCATCTTACCTACTGCATTACCACTTCAACCTCACTGAGAAGTTTTTAATTTCATGTGGTCTCATTTATGCATATGTGACACTTTTCAATGAGTGCCTGCAGTCTCTTTTAAAATATTTCTTCACTATTCCTATCCCAGAAAGTATTTTCCTTATGATTTCCTTATGATTTTAATATTTCAAAGTTCTGTGTAAGTAAGTCATGAAAGGGCGAAATATTTTAACCTCTGTCCTTTGTGTGTGACTTCCCTGCAGGCTTTTTGTTTCCAAGCTGTTGGAAATATATTAGAACATTGTAGGCACTTTAGAGAGTGAAGCTTGTTTGGCAGAAGTCATCACTTAGGGCAAGTCCTTGTGGGTTATAATCCACAATTCTGTGCACCTGACCAGCTGTGGCAAGAGAATGTAGCATTGTTTACTGTTGTGAACATCATGCCTTCTTGTCCATGACAGACAAGTTGAACTTCTAAATATGAACCAACAAGAACTATAAGTTGTTTCTCTTAGGTACTATTGCCATAGCAACACAAATTGGCTGATATACCCAGTTACTGGCCTTGTGCTTACCCATGTGTACCACACAGCTGACACCCAGCTTCAGGAAGGTACAGACCTCCCACATCTGAATGTTGATATTTCCTCAAACTCTAGGTCCCCAGTCTGAAAGATAGAGATGAGCAGAGAAGTAGAAGGACTCTCCTATGTCTGTCTGTGCCAATGACTAAGGTCGAGTGAGAGAAGTAGACTTGGAATAAAACTGAATGCCGTACTGAGAGTTGGGGACTGTGTCTCCCCCAGCTGCCTGCATAAATTTCAGAGTCATGTGCCACAAGACTGTGGAAAGGTTTGGATACAGACTTGAAGCCTACAAAATTATGTGACTCAGAGAAAGACATTTTTCTTTCTAAGTCTTAGCTCTTTTAGACCTAAGGATGTTGTATATATCATCTTCATATATCTTATATTAACAGGGAGGTTGATTCTATAAATATAGTTTAATAAATGTTTCTTTGGTCCATCAACTTACTGGCATGTCTGAATGCCCTTCAAGCCTTCTCTAGAAGCCTTCCCAGACTCATCATGGGGCCTGTGCCTCTTTCTATTCTATTACATTCCAGAACAGAATTATTTTTCCTCCCTCCCTCTCTCCCTTCCTCCCTCTCTCTTTTGTTCCTTCCTTCCTTTCTTTTTCCTTGCTTTCAGGGTAAGCATCAATTCCAGTTATTGGAAGATATTCTTTTTTCTTTCTTTCTTTCTTTCTTTCTTTCTTTCTTTCTTTCTTTCTTTCTTCTTTTCCTTTCTTTCTTCTTTTAACTTAACTAGCTTTCATAGCATTATATAAAGCTCTAAACAAGCGAGACGTGAAAGAAGGAACATTTTCAATAACTAAATAAGTCTTTGATGGTTTATTTTAAAAGCAAAGATGCAAACTGAGCATGAACATTCATCTTTGTCTGTTCCCTAACATATTCAATGTCCTCCACAGCCTCAAGCTCATGATGCCATTATTCCCTTGCCATGGAGGACTACACCCTCAAACTATGGGGTAAAATAATCTTTATTCCTTAAGTTGTGTCTATTAGGTATTTTGTCCCAACAATACGACAAATAATACTTTTGCCTGATTAGATGGACCAGAAAAGAAGCTTTCATATCATATTTCTTTAACATTTTGCAGGTTTTATTTTTCAATTTACTCTGAGACTTACATGCTTATTTTGAAGCAGAAGCCCACACCTGCTGCTCAGTCATTCTCTTCTCTTCATCATTGTGACTTGGGGAGTCAACCTACTGGAGGAAAGAATCATTCTGCTTCTTAGTTTCAGAAAATTTTATACATGATCATTGCTTTCCACATTGGGTTATTTTACTTTTTAAATTTTCTTACTAAAATAACCTTAATTTCTTTTTCCTATTAGTTTATTTATTCACTTTACATCCCTATCACAGGCTCCTCTCCACTGAGTTTCCCCTCACTCTGTCCCTGCTACATATTGCAACAGGCTGAGGTCCAGCCCATGCTAAGTATTTCGTTGGTGGTTCAGTCTCTGGGAGCCTCCAAGACTCCAGGTTAGTTGATTCTGTTGGTATTCTTATGGAGTTCCTATTTCTTCCATGTCCCTCAATCCTTCCCCCAACTCTTCCACAAGTCTTCTTGAGCTCTGTCTAATGCTTGGCTGTGGGTTGCTGCACATGTTTTGGTCAGCTGCTGCATGGACCCTTTCAGAGGACAGTTATGCTAGGCTCTAATCTTCAATTCTGAGTATCACTAATAATGTCAGGAATTAGTTTTTGCCCAGAGATGGATCTCAAATTGGGCCAGTCATTGATTGGCCATTCATTCCATCTCTGCTCCATCTTCATCCCTGTACTTCTTATAGACAGGACAAGTTTTGGGTCAAAGGTTTTATGGGTTCTACTATTTTTGTGCTATTTTATGTTGATGCACTTTCATCAGGGCATTGACATGGCAGGGACCATTGATAGAAAAGAAAGCTCATAGGAAGTGACCTGAAAATAGATCAAGAGAAGAATTTGATAACCTTTGTTGTCATACATCTATTGACCTCTTTCCTCCAGCAATCCCAGCCCATCTACTTTTTACAGCCTTCCTATGCCATCAAACTGTGAATCTATGAATGAGGCTGGAACCCTAATGATCCAACCACTTCCCAAAGCTCACCATTTGTCAGTTAATCCTTTAACATCTGAGTCTTCAATGCTGTTCACAAAGAATCTTCAAAGCCACAAAAATTGTCTTTAGACTAAAATAAATAGGAAGTAGTATGGTAGTTAAAACCATAATTGTCCAAATAAGATGTCCCAGAATTCAAATAACAATCCCCATACACATCTTACTTCACCTCCCCAGAGTTCAATTGACTTCTTCATTTATGTGCCATTACTAAGTGTAACAGGGTATGCTATATAAAAACGTTAAGAGAATTAAGTAATTCAGACATGCACACATACAGATATGATTGAGAAACATATATGGAACACAGTACATCTCACTTGTATGACTTGTTACTTTCTATATTAGTAGCTGTATTTATAGAAATCCACATGATAACATTACCAAGTTAAGTTCCACCAGTCAGAAGGAAATCGAATTTCATGAATTCTCCAAATGGCATGTGAAGTATCTACTCCTCCTGAAATCACCTCAATATTCTACCTTTGGAGACTTCATTTTGACTATTTAGTTTTTTCAGACGAGTGTCCCAGTAGCAAGAATGAAGGCAGGGCACAGCAGTATGCAAAGCGAGTTTGTCTTAAACAAATAGTTTGAGAAAATGGATACCAGTGATGGTGAGGAACAATGATTTTTTTTTTTTTTAAACCTGCTAGACTTGAAATACTGTTTGGGGAAAATAGGGACAGTTCCTCTTGTTGACTTTTGACCATAGAGTAATCTTGTCCTAGGAAAAAAAACCTTTCCCCTCTCTGTACACTTCCTCCCCCTTCTTAACTCGTTCTCTTATCAGCATGTGTAGCTGCTACTGTGGTAGCTGCTATATAAATACAAGAATAGAGAACAAGAGAGGAGGGGAGGCAATTAGCTCAATTGTATAAGGCTTTTTTAAGAAGCATGAAAAAAAAAGTTCTCCATAAATTTATTCTTATATCTAAAGAGGCATAACAAAATGTTACAAGAGATATCCTCACCACCAGCTCTTGTGAACGGTGCTGAGAGAAAACCAAAGTCCACTCAGTTTTTCTACCTAAATCCACCTGGTTTTCCGAATCAATTCATTCTCTTACTATGATCCACATCCATGTAAATAACTTCTTTATAAATGGGGAAAATGGAGAATGAGCCTTTCAAACAGTTGCCATAAATTAGAATAAATTGCATTAATTCATGATGTAAAACTAGGAGAGCCAGGAGAACATGCAACATATTTTCCTCAAATAACACTGAGCAAGCACAAGTGTATACTCTGGGCATATGTATATCTTTCCTGTGACTGACAGCCTGAAGGATAGTCCACGTGATTTGTGTGTTGCTGAGGGAAAAACAATCTTTATTTGAAATGAGCGAAGTAAAAAGGAATGAATAAAATACTCAAAAGTTTGTAGTACAGATGGTTTTACAATACTTTTATGAAATGTTCTTGCCTATCAATTAAAGGTGTACTTATCTCTTACTCTAGGACATTGGCATAGATTCATCACATAGATACATACCAGAAAAACTACCGATGATCAGTAAATTATGTCTGAGCCTTATTAATTCATAACAGTTATAAGCAGTGATGTTTTTCTCTTTTGCTTATTTATTATAGGGATGAAGATTGATCTTGTTCTGTGGTGGGGTACACAATAAAAAAAATCTAAAAGCTTAATGATAATAAACCAAGACAAAGAAATAAAAGTAGAAAGCTCTGTGTGTGTGTGTGTGTGTGTGTGTGTGTAAGGTATTGATCCATACTTAAGGGGAGAATGAGTAAAAGACTTTGATGATTAAAGAAAAATATGTAAATATATCCCCATTGCAGAAATGTTCTGCAGAGACACACAGGATAAGGTTAAACTATATTTGCACCCACCTAAAAGCAGCACACACCTAGGCACCTACCAGTATTTTCCAGTCCACAGTCAACAGTCATCTGGCTTGGTTATCTAAATGAGTTGCCTCAAGGGGAATATTCCTCTGGCTGAAAGGAATAACATCAGCAGGCATCCTTTCTCTGTCAAGAAGGACCCTTGCCCATTCAGGAAGAAAAACAAAACAAAAAAGGTAATTCTGGTTGTATACAACACTTTAATACAGTATTACCAATTTTAAAGTAAAGGAATGTTGCCTAAAATTTTACTTTTTCATGTAATATTTCTGACAAAGAATTTCCCACTTTGTAATATGTGTTAAGCCCACCATGCTCCACCACAAGATCTTGGCTGTGAAAAGGTCTAGCTTAGTGCACTTGAGAGAAGACAGGACAAACACAGAGGTCAGAATACCAGGCTTATCCTTGGTCTTGCAGACTCAGACCTGCTTTGAATGGTTGATTATGGCTCCAGAGGGAGCTTTTATCTAATTCCCATAAAATTCCCATAAAATAATCAATTGCATATCATCATTTTTTTCCTTTCAAAAAAAAAAAAAAAAAAAAAAACAGGATGCATAGAAAATAATGCACACGTAGTGAAGAGTTGTGAGTTTAGTGTGCATGAGAAGAGGTCTTTCCAATCAGCACATGAGGCCACCAGCCCTTCACTGGCACAACTCAGTTCTCATTTCTCACACAAGCTATGCTTTTTCTCCCAGGATTTATGTGTCTTTCTCCCCTCTCCATAAAGAATTAGCTGAATATATAAAAACAAGAGGCCTCTGTGGCTGCAGATGGCTGACCAGCTGTTTCTGGGTGACACCCCACGAATCAGCGTCTCATCGAGCTTTACTGCTCCCATGTTTGGGGGGCAAAATATTCTGCGTTTTGGAAAACTAGTTCATGGAAAATAATACAGCAAACTAACATTTATAGAAAACCACAGTAATCTTGTAACAAATGTCCTAAATTATGCACTCAAAAGAGGATCCAATTTTATACAAGGTTCTCTTCGAGAGCCTGCAGAACCCTTTCTCATTTGTGCTTGTAACTGCTGCTCCTCACAACCTCCATGTTACAAGTACTACCAAAAAGAAAAAAAAAAAAAGAAAAAAAAAAAGAAAGAAAGAAAGAAAAAAAAGACATGCCACTTTATATAACATATATGCAGAAGACAAATGTCAGCATGGGAAAGATGGCCTGGGGAAGAGACTATTCATAAAACTTCACTTTATGCTTTTTTTGAGGTTCGTTGTATGTACTTTCTCTTAGTTTGATGTTAAGATTAATGCTGCTTTTCAAGCCTCCTACATTCCACTTGAACAATGGTTATTTTTCAGTACTTAAGTACATTGTTGGGGGTACAAGCAAAATAAAAGTTACATGGAAGGTTATGTTCCAGCTGCTGTGCTCCTTCTTCTTCAAGGAGTGAGTTTCTGGCAGGTCAAGGGTTTTACTGAAGCCCTTCCCTGGTTGCTCTCTTCTAATTTAGATCCTTGCTTGATGTGAAATGTCTAAGACAGTCATTTTAATAGACAAAAGAGTCGAGATAGCCCAAATGCCAATGGTCAGGAAACAGGCATTTGTGAGGTGGGAGAATAAGAAACCCCTGTGATCATTTTTATTCAATGAAAGCCATTCCTTTGGGTGGGAGTGTCAAATGCTAGGACCCACACATGCTGCCCGCATACCACACAAGCTGCAGGAATGCAGATTTCTGTATCTGAGAGCAGCTGCTAAGTGAAGTGGAACATCCAACAGATGGCCGCATTGTCATTGTTGGGGGAGGAGGAGAGAGGAGCTATTTTGGTTTTTCTGTTGAACGTGTATATGTGGATGGAGGCATGTGTGTGTTTCACAGAATTCTGTTCTCCACTACCTACGATCTTTTCCACTATAGAGATTTCTCCTGTTCTGTCAAAGGCTGGTTTTGAATTTGAATATTAGGACCGACACTAGAGCTTTTTTGATCATTTAGTATTTAATGGATGAGAAAAGAAAGGTCCAAGGGCAGCTTATTAAAGCCAAACTAGAACTTTTTTACTAGGCCATGCAACACAACAAAATTAGTTAATAAAATTATTAAGTAAATAAAACCTTACATCTTATTTACTAGTATAGTGATAGATCACAGAAGAAAACAATTCAAAGATCAGAGTTTCTCAGTCTTTGAAAAGTATAAGTGCATGTTTTCCCTTTAAAGTCTTATGATAGAGTTGCTTTGCAGTTCTCAGAAGACAAAAAGTAAGTCTTTAAAGTAGCCCATATGAGTATTTTATTATGTATCTTATTAGATTTTAAACAATTTGATTCACGGCACTCCACAATATTAATAGCATATTTAGAAATAATAGACTTCTGCATTTTAGGTTACAGAACACTCAGAGGTAAACCTCATAGTCAACACTATCAAAATCTATGCATAAATGTAAATAGAAAAACCTTAGATCCAATCCTGACCTGCTTGCAAAATGTCCCTGTACCCCTTCTGATGGTAGCTTAAAGTAAGGGTATAATCACATTGCTTATTCATAGACGTGTTTGTGTGTGTGTGTGTGTGTGTGTGTGTGTTTCTTTCCAGAAATAGAATCAATAGAGAACAGACAAACCCACAGTTGCCAGTTTGTACAGTTTTGTGGTTTCTGCCAGGGCTACTGACTCGAGAAGGTCTACCAGATAATGAAAGCAAACTATTTCAGTTCCTGTGGGCCTAGAGTGCTTCTGTAAAGTTCTGGTTTGAAACAAATGAATAACAAATTAAAAGGCACAGTAAAATAAGGGAGTGGTTAAAATATATGAACTGAAATCAATGTAGGAGAAACATAGTTAAAAACCTTGCATTCTCAGCAATAGCCTGTGATGTATTTGGTTAACCCTTAAAATTTATGCTAAAAGCCTTTTAGCAGAAAGTCAATACACATAGGTAGTAGAGTGAGTATATCATCCTGTAGTAGAGGTTGCATTATACATTCAGCATGGGCTCCACTGACCATAGGAAGTAAGCAGGGGTTCATCCAACGGAAGTCCAATATCAAGGAGACAAACCGTTCTTCTTTAGACAGTCTGTGGAGCCAAGCTGATTACCATGCAGTCCTCTGCCTAGGGTTCTCACTGACATCAACATGGGTCCTGAAAATGAAGAGGGATCAAAATACCAGAAGCCTGGACTAATAATAGAGGAAAGATGGAGAGCAGATGGAACGCAAAGCTTCATGGCTAGAGTGTGACCTCATGTTATAAATTCATCAAGTGAAGCAAACAACAACAAAGTATGGAAGGCCAGTGAGCAAGCACTCACTGATGTCAAACTTCCAGAACTTGGCTGACTGTAAAAATGCCTAGATACAGAGAAACTTTTCAAAAGGGAGTGGGGGGGGGGGGCATCAATTTTTGGATTAATTACTTCTGTGTCTAAGAGCAAAGACACTCAAAATTAAAACCATAGTATTTTGAACATAGATTATTAACTTTGTTCCTATACCCATCATTAACATATGGATTCATCTAAGCTATTTTCCTCTCACTTAAACAAACCTGTTATCTGTGAGAGGACACAGCCACAAATGTAGAAGTTGAAGCAAAATGTTGCAAGGGGTCTGCCACATCCTCAACAAATTGAAGTGCTTTTTCATGTGTTTCTTGTGTGTGTGTGTGTGTGTGTGTGTGTGTGTGTGTTTGTGTTTGTGTGTCTGTGTGTGTCTGTGTGTGTAAGCCATCAATGGACCGTTTGTGTCTTAGTCTGTATTCTGTTACTATGAAGAGACACCATAACCATGGCAACTCCTATAAAGGAACACATTAAAGTGGAGCTGTTTTATAGTTTTAGAAGTTTAGTCACTTATCATGTAGAAGCATGATGGCAAGCAGGCAGACATGGTGCTGGTGGGCTAACTGAGAGATCTACATCAGGATCAGCAGGCTGCAGAAAGAGACAAACACTGGACCTGGCTGGAACATTTGAAGCCTCAAAGCCCAACTCACAGTGACACACTCCCTTCAACAAGGCCACAAGTGCTACTCTTTGGCTAGCAAACATTCAAATATATAAGCTTATATATTTTGAGGCCATTCTTATTTGAACTTCCACATTCCACTACCTGGCCTCCATAGGCTTACAGCCATGCCATAGTGAAAAATTGTATTCAGTCCAACTTAGAATGTCCCCATAGTGTATCATAGTCTCAACATTGTTTAAAAGGCCAAAGTTCACACTTTTTGAAGACTGGTAGCATTCTTTTAACCATAATTTCCTATAAAATCAAAATAAATAAGAGTCAACATACTTTCCAACATATAATGATACACTATATATATTGCCTTTCCCAAAAGGAGAAAAGAGAGCACCATGAAGAAATACTGGACCCTGGACCAAAGCAAGACCTTTTAGCTGTTTATACTCCTTGTTAATAGCTTCTTTCAGCAGGTTTCCCATGGCTCTGGCATCATGGATATCTCCCAGGCAATTCAAGCTTCACTCTCATAGCTTCAGGAAATAGTCTTTCTTGATCTCCATGCAGGGACACTTCTGCCACATTCCTGGCCTCAGCAGCTTTTCTTAGACAGAGAGGGACATTTTGTAATACTTTTCTTGTATCCTTAATTTTAAAGCCAGAACCACATGGCTGAAGCTGCCAACTTCTCCTGCTTACTGGGGCTGAAACATGGCCCCTCAATTCAAATACATTCTCACCAGCTTTCTGCTCCCTGAAACTTGTTCAGTTAAACCAGGGTGGCCTTTAATTATGAAATATGCCTACCTCTGCCTCTCAAGTGCTGAGTGCTGGGATTAAATGTGTGTACCACCAAGCCTAGCCCTAAACTTTTCTTAATTCTTTTTCATAAATTAGAAGCTTAGTTTGGTGAAGACTTGCCTTGAGGTTACCCCTTCCTTTATTCCATTCAGTATCCAGTTTTTCTTTAGTCTATTTATCTTTATGAGCTTAGGACTTAACTCCAGTATACTTCCTTGTGCCACCTTTATACATTTTGTATTGTTCTTTGATCAGTTTGCTCCTTTCATTATAGATATGCATAAGACTGACGACTAATAACTGGGCAACACAGTCAATGCTAGGCTGTTTCGAAATCTCCTCTGCCAATGCCCTTAATCTAAAACTCTTTAATTTAGCCCCAGACAAATTTATTTTTTTAGACAAGGGCAAAAAGCAGCCACATTCTTTGTTAAAATAACACAAGATTGGAATCTGGGCTACATATTATTATTATTATTATTATTATTATTATTATTATTATTATTATTAATCTGAAGCCTCTTGATACAAGCCCCTACAGTTAAAGTTACCCTTAGCACCACTGGCCTCCATGTTTCTACTTCTATGGTACCTTGAGACACTATGACCATAGCAACTCTTATAAAGGAAAACATTTAGTTGGTCCTGCCTTATAGTTTCAGAAGTTCAGCCAATTATAGTTATGGCAGGAAGCTTGGTGACACTCAAGGCAGGCATGGTGCTGGAAAAGAAGCTGAGAGTTAAAATGTCATAATACAGCAGTTTGCTTATTTGTATGGAATGAGAGAGTCTTGATATAAATTTCTTGTGAATCTTTAGTGAGTACACAGTTTGACAGAAAAACCATTTCTAGATCAAATTTCACATTAGACTTAGAATCATCTCTATTTTGGATATAAAGAAAGTTCTGGGGGTAGAGGGGTTAAAGGAAAGTCAACCTCAGTTTATCAACAATTTTCTGTTCCCGATTATCAAGATGTAATATTTGATGGACACTCAACATTTTCATTCCAAACAAATCTCAAGGGTAAAAACCATAAGCATATAAATTTTTCGAGTGCAGCTAGACTTTATTTTTATTTCAGTTGTTTAACTGATGGGATTAGGGGAAATCCAGTTTTTGAAAGATTCCCTTTAGGCTTACCACTTTAAGTGGTTTTTGATCTCTGACTCATCCCCCCACCACCGATGAAAAGAAACCACATTATATTTAAGGAAACATTTCAGGTTCTGCCACTTAGCCCATCCCTCTGCCTAACCAAATCTTTGCTATGGGTCTCCTTACATTGTTTGATTTATTTAACTTGATAGTTCAGGATCTTCCTCATTCTTAACATAGATAACTTTGCCCTGTTTTCCCTGTTCCTCAACTAGACATCGAATCCCAGTGTATCCCTTCTTAGGATACTATACTTGACAGGTCTCTAGGAAAATGACATTGCATTCAGGCCATGGGGAACTTTTCTAAAATGAGAAAGTCATGTTACACTGTGAATGAATGAAATTGGGAGCATAAAAGTAACAAAAATTTCTAAAAATAATTCATTTTTAGGAGAAAAAAGTTACACTTGAACCTTGTGTATTAATCAAAATTCTCTAAAGAAACAGAACTTATGAACTGAATTTATCATCTATCTATAAATGACTTATAGATGAAATATCAATATATGCTAGACAATAGATAGGTAGATACTATACAGGTGATAGATAAATAGATAGATAGATAGCCAGATAGTTAGATGAAAGAGATTTATAAGAATAGCATACATGCTATGGTCCAGTTAGTTCAACAATAGCAATCTACCAACATAAGGTCCAAGAATCGAGTAGATCTAGTAGTTCACAAGGCTGAATGTCTCAGATAGTCTTCAGTATATACCAGAATTCCAAAGAAGTGGGCTTTAATACCAGTGAAGGAATGGAATTGTAGGCAAGAGCAAGCAGGAGAAGAGCAAATATATGCTACCAGCAGAAAGTGTGACCCAGACTAAGGGTAGCATTTTCTACCTCAAAAGAACCAGATTAAAAATGGGTTTTCCCACTTTAAATCAGAACAAAGGTATGTAGCAATGGGGGATGAGAAACTGGGGGTAGTCACCAGAAAGTCAGGAAAGCAAAGTCAGAAGCCAGGAAAGCAAGAGGCTACCAGAACCCAATGGGGAGAACATTGGCTGAAATATCCAACAAAGGGGAGAGAGAACATGTAGAGACCATATCCAGAGGTTAGGCATGACCCTGGATTGAGGGATGGGCCACCTAGCCATCTCAAAAATTTTAACCCAGAATTGATCCTGTCTAAAGAAAATACAGGGACAAAGAGTGGAGCAGAGACTAAAACAAAGGCCATTCAGAGACTGCCCCACCTGGGGATTCATTCCATATGAAAACGCCAAACCCAGACACTATTGCTGATGCAAAGAAGTGCTTCCTGACAGGAGCCTGCTATAGCCATCTCCTGAAAGGCTCTGCCAGAGCCTGACCAATACAGGTGTGACTGCTTGCAGTCAACCATCTGACTAAGCACAGATACCCCAATGGAGGATTTAGGGGAAGGACTGAAGGAGCTGAAAGGGATTGCAACACCATAGGAAGAACAACAATATCAGCCAATCAGACCCTCCCAGGACTCCGAAGAACTAAACCACCAACCAAAGAGTACACATGGAGGGACACATGGCCCCAGCTGCATATGTGGCAGAGAATGGCCTTATCTAACATTAATGGGAGACTTGGCCCTTTGTCCTGTGATGGTTCAATGCTCCAGTGTAAAGGATTGCTAAGGTAGTGAGGTAGAAGTGGGTGGGTGGTTATGAGAGCTCATAGAAGCAGGGGGAGGGGATAAGATAGGGTTTCCAGAGGGGAAACTGAGAAAGGGGAAAACATTTGAAATGTAGAAAAATAAAATATCCAATAAAAATATATGGGTCACTTGGGTTTTAGTTAATTCTAGGTGCAATGAAAATCAAGATTAGCCATTAAAAATCCACCCCTTGTGAATCTGACATAGTCATTTCTCCTTATGTCATGCTACTTTTCAAATTAATCCAAGAATCAGGTCATAATTATCCTGACATTATAAAACCATCTGTGTACAATTGGAAATGCATTATGATCATAACCAGGTCATAACTATACCTAGCATGACTTAACTACCCCTTCTACAATTGCAAATGCATTATATGTCTTAGAATAGATGGCAATGTCCTGTAAAAGATGTTCTTTTAGTATCTCAAACTTAAATACAATAACCACTGATATTCTCTTAGCTGATGGTACATTTCTTGGTAAACAAGTCAAGGAAAGAAAACACAAATATCTGTACAAACACATTCTTAGCAAAATTTGACAGAAATGTTTATGTCAACAATAATACTTATCTATGCAACTGATCACATATTTATAACTACTACCCATTCTGTATTTCCTTTGCCTTCAGCAAGCACCTCAGCTGGTCTTGGCTTTTATCTAAAAGAGTGACTCATACTTTCATTCCTAAAGGTTGTGTGTCCTTTAGCATCTTGCCTGGATTAGGTTGTTATATTTTCCCATTGACTTTAATAATAGGACAGGGTAACACCCAGAGACATTATGATGAATACCCTTCACTACAGAAATAATCTTGTTTTTAACCCCCATTATCGAGAAACAATCCAATTTCTCATTGGTAATCTGGATCAATCACCCCTCCTAACATTGTTTCTTAGCCTTTAGGTTTATGGGCAGTAGAAGCTCAAAGTGGACAGAGGAAGTCTTCCTAATAAAATTGTTTTTCTCTCTTGTAAGCCATGATCCCACTCTGGAACCAAAATTTTAGCCCAGTAGAATTTAAGGTTGAGAGACAGGAAACAAAATATTCACTAGTGAGGCACTTGGAGAGAGAGTGAAACTATTCTCAGTTCATACCTCGATTCCTGGATCTCTGAATTCTGGCTTGGAAAAGAACTATACCATGTATAGAACACTGATTCAAAGCATACACCATATTATTGAGAACCTGGCTTCAGCTCCCCATGCTACTGCCACCTAATTAATACTATAACTCTGTCTTTAAAAGGCCAGTACATCATTATATTAGGACAGTGGCTTCAGGATTATGAGGAAAATGGTAATAACAGTAGATTCTGTGATTGTAGACCCACTGTCACACTTCTCTGGCTATGAAGTGAGTTCCATAGTCAGAAGCAATATTGTGTGGAATACAATGATGATAGATAAGGCATTCTCTAAGTACACAGATGCTAGTTTTAGCAGAAGCATTACATGAAGCAAAGGCAAATCCACAACTCGGATAAGTTTCTACTCCTGTAAGGACAAAGTATTTTCCTTTCCATGGAAGAAGTAGTTTAGTGTAGGAAATTTGACACCAGGTTGCTGGCTGGTCACCCCATGGAATTGTGTGTCATATCTGAGACTCAGTGTTTGTCTCTGCTGTTGGCAGATCTTGTATTCAGCAACAGCTATAGCCAAGTCAGCCATTCTGAATATTGTCAATGTTGTTAGGTCCATGCATAACCTCAATCTGTGCTACCATGCACCCTTTGGGCAATGACAGGGAAAGTGAGGAAACAAGATGACTAACCAGAGACTGGTTCATTTTATCTACTTGATTACTGAACTCATCTCATTCTGAAGTTACATTTTGATGAGCATTTACATGACACACAAGACTTTGTCCATTTAGAGAGATCGATCTATATACTTCTTTCTATATATTCCAGATGTCTTTCTCACCAACGTTCTAATGGCATTCTTTTCAAGTCCATGGTCATCCATCCAGTTCATTGGCTAAAGTTAAATAATCAGTGAACATCTTCACATTTGGCCATTTCTCTTTCTACATAAAATGCATAATCACGAGTATTGGCCAAAGTTCTGTCAACTATAAACATTTCTCTTCTCCAGTGTCTTTCAGGGCTGTCCCAGAAAGGAACAGTAACACTATGGATATCCATTTCTGAGTGGTGCCTTCATTACATGCAGAGCCATTGGTAATCCAAGCTGTAGTATACTATTCCTCAATCAACTGTTCATAAAGTATATCCCATGAGGTTATAGGTTCATGCTTGTCAGCAAACAGCATTTCAACAGGAGTAGAAACTGAGCAACTTCTTCATATAACTTTCTTGTACCTTCAGGAACTGCTTTGACCCAAACACATATATCCCACCTACCTTTGATAATGGATTGCTACTGTGTACATCCTGCTTTCTGTGTTGGTATGCCAGATTAATACTTCATGGTACATACCTCAAGTCACAGGGTTACTTGGTGCTCCATTGTCAAATGTTCAGTTTCCACTAAGGCCCAATAAAGATACCTCATAAACAGAGAATAGATGATAGTAGAGCCTAGTTTCAAAATCCCAGAGGTCTCTTCTGTGATTCACTTATAGGGGCTTACCAAAAGTCCTCAAACAATGTCCTTATGTACCCCTGATACCTCAAATACTGTTGGGTCAGCTAGATTGTATACTCTAAGTCATAGAGTGGACTTCACATCAGCTTGGACCAGTTGTAGAGCCTTTTCCTGTTTGAGTCCTCACAAAAAGCTAGCAACTTTCCATGTCACTTGGTATGTAGGACATAATAACACACCTAAATGAAGAATGTATTACCACCAGAATAGACACACTAAACATTGGGCTTCTTTCATGGTGGTAAAGAGGTCAGGTAAAATAACTTATCCTTCACCTTTGGAGGGAATATCTCTACATGTTCCATATCACTGGACTCCTAAGAACTTCAATAAGGTAGAAGGTCCTCAAGTTTTGCTTAGATTTATTTCCTATCCATTAAAGTGTATCTGTGTTACCAATAAACCTTAAGTGATTCCTAGTGTTTGTTCACTTGGTCCACTCAGTAAAATATTGCCAATATAGTGAAACAATAGGATATTTTGTGGAAGAGACAAATGATCAAGATCCTTTTTAACTATGTTATGACATGGAGCTGGAGAGTTAACATATCCTTGAGGTAAAACTGTAAAGGTATACTGCTGGCCTTGCCAAATGAAAGCAAAGTGCTCCTGGTGGTCATAATCGAGAAGTATCAAGAAAAAGGGATATGCTAGAACCTTAGCTCCATACTGTGCATCAGGATCTGTAGTAATTAGCTCATGTATGGGCAACACATAAGGTACAGAAGCTGCAAATGGAGTCACTACTTGATCAAATTTTTTGATAGTTAGCTGTCATTCTCTATGATCCAAAAAAAATCTGATCTAGACAGAGAGAGAGAGAGTGAAAGGGAAATGTGATGGGTACCATAACTTCTGCATCATTCAAGTCCTTGATGTTTGCATTAATTTCTGAAATTCCTCCAGGGATGTGATACTTTTTCTAGATTCACTATTTTCCCTGGCAGAGGCAACTCTTCAGGCTTCCATTTAACCCACCAGTTCTCAACCTGTAGGCCACAACCCCTTTGACACACTTTTGTTTCCCAAACTATTTATATTACAGTTCATAACAGTAGCTAACTTGCAGATCTGAATTACCAAAAGAATGTATTTTCAGAGGTCACAAAAACATGAGAGACTATATTAAAAGGTGAGTCACTACATTGGGGATATGGAACCTGAAGAGGCCATCTTTTGTACCTAGTCTGGAACCTCAGTGGAGTGATAGAGATCTGTAATACTTTCAACTTTATCCAAATTTACCCTGTCTATAAGAAGTGCAGGTATAAGGGGAGGAGCAGAGACTGAAGGAATGGCCAACCAATAACCAGACCAACTTGAGAACCATCCCTAACATTATTAATAATACTTTGTTATGCTTGTAAACAGTAGCATGTTGACTCCTGAGAGGCTCACACAGCAGCTGACTCAGACAGATACAGACACCCACAGCCAAACACTGGATGGAGCTTGGGGACTCTTATGGAAGAATAGAAAAAAGGATTGAGGACCTGAACGGGATAGGAACTTCATAGGAAGACCAACAGAGTCAAATAAACTGGACCCTTGGAGCTCTCAGAGTCTGAACCAACAACCAAGGAACATACAGGGGCTGAACCTATGTCTCCCTGCATATATGTAGCAGATATGCAGCTTAGTCTTTTTGTGGATCTCGAACAACAAGAATGGGGGGCTATCCCAAAAGCTGTTGCCTGTACATGGGAATTCATGGGATACATTCTTCTAGCTGGGCTAACTTGTCTGGACTCAGTGGGAGAGGAAGCACCTAGCCTAATAGAGACTTGAAGTGTCAGGGTGGGGGTGGGAGGATACACAGGGTAGCATCTGCTCAGAAGAGATTTGGATGGGAGATGGGGGAAGGATTGAAGGAATAGGGTTAAAAGTAGGCAGTGGCTGTGATATAAAGTGAATAAGTAAATAAAATAAAATAGAATAAGTCACAGCATTCAGAAAGTGGAGACCCACTAGTTTGACCTCTCCAATCATAACAGCCTTCATTCTGCATGTCAGAGAACCACTGTAAGAATTCTGCCAACTTCTAAGTATATCTTTCCCAATTATACATTCTGGGCTTCAAAGTACCACAAAATTAGTTCAGTGACCCAATGGACCTACTGTGAGTCAGATTTCATCCAAAACTCCACTAATCACCTGGCCTCCATAAGGCTCTTTTTTACCTGGAACATCACAGTGTTTCTGGGGTCTCTGTAAATCTGCATCAGTTCAGAAGCAGTGTAAAAGAGATTATGGACACAACAATTGTTTCCTTTCCTCCATTATACAGCTGCTCTTGTAAAAAGCCATAGTTCACTCTAGGGTCATACTGGAGAAAGATTAACAGTAAACTTCATAACAAGGTCCTTCCTCAAGGGAATCTTGGCTTCCCTTAATTCAAGAGTTCTGGGTCTAAACTTACTCCAGTCTGGAATTGGTTCATAGTCCAAAATCCCAGTTTACTATGATTCAGTGTTGCATTTCTTTTATTTGCTTGAGGATTTGCCCATGTACATAGGTAAAGCAAAAATTCAATAGGCTTATTATCTTACGTGCTTGGAAACACCATGATTGATTAGCTTGTACCAAAATTCATCTGAGTCGTGTGAGCAATAAAGCCCACTTTGCCAGGGCTGATGATTATATATGAGGTCATTATGAACATTGCTTTGCCAATGCTGCCATTACAATAACTATGATCACCTTGCCTTTCAAATGTGCTGGTGCCACTTCCACTGTTTTGTGTCTTTTAGGATTAATGAAGGGCGTATCTTCTGGGCTATCTTATTGTGAAAGTCTTACATAGCATATCCACTCTTACACTGCAATTTTCCTGAACTTTCATCAGCACTAAGTCAACTAATGTCAACCATTCCATTGGCCATCTTTTGATACATGCTTCAACCAACCATTCAAACATGCTTTTGACATATTCATTTATTTTTATATTTATTTATTATTCTCATATATTACATTCCGTACCACAGTTTCCCCTCTCTCCTCTTCTCCCATCTCTCCTTCTCATCTCCCCTCTCCCCCAGACATACTCTTCTTTTATTACTCTTCAGAAGAGAGAACACCTCTGAACCTATGATGTATCAACAAAACATGACAAAAGTTACAATAAAACTAGGAATATATTTCATATCAAGACTGGTCAAGACAAACTAGTAGGAGAAGAGTTCCAAAAATAGTCAAGAGTCAGAAACAGCTGTCATTTCCACTGTTGAGAATTTCACAAGAATACCAAGCTACACAACTATAACGTATATGCAGCCAACCCAGGTCCGACCCTTATAAGCTCCCTGATTATTGTTTCAGTCTCTGTGAAGCCCCTGTGCACACTGCTTAGTTGATTCTGTTGACACTTTTCTTAACTGTGTGAATTTTCTTATTAAACAGAGAATCTTCCTCAGAGGGCCTGTAGCCATAAAATGAGCCCAAATGCAATTTTATGTTCCTTCCACCATTATCCCTACTCATAAAATGCATTCTCACACGTATACTCCAAATTTCTGGTTGAATGAATTATCAAACTCTATTAATCTCTTTAGTAGTGTAGAACATCTCCTCATAAACTGCAGTTTCTACCTCATCTCTAGAAACCTGCTTTCCCTTAAGTCTAGTTATAAGTCTAACGGCAACTATTGGTGAGCCCTATGGTGGGTTTTATATTGGTGGGCCTTATCTTGCCTATTGTCACCTTTTAGAGAAAGTCATTGTTAATTTATCAGACAATGAAGGGTTAACTTCCTCAGTAAAAGGCAGAAAAGTCTTCCTGTCTAGACCTCGGTACACAGCAGATCCCCGGCAGCAGCTCTGCCTCCAATCTCATAAAACTCAAAGGAAGCCAGCCTCCCAGGAGCTCTAACCTGGGCAGTATCTTAGGTAAGAAGACAGCAACACCTGCCCCAAACACGGAGTAACTGGGACCCACTAGGACCCAGGAAGTCACTCCTGGCCTGGAGCACCATTTCCTTCCTGTCTGCACCTGAGCACTGAGGAGACCTTGGGCCCTAGATCTAACTCCAGTAGTAACACCCAGCTTACACAGTTCTGATACAACCAAGATAATAAGAAAGACAGGCGCCGGTCAGAGACAGTGCAGGTAGGACTAAGGAGATCCAGATGGCCAAAGGCAAGCACAAGAACATAAGCATCAGCAACCCAGGGTACTCGACAACATTAGAACCTCCAACACTAGAAAGTCCTGAAATCCCCATATCACTAGGAAAGCAAGATTCAGATTTAAAATCACTTCTAATGATGATGATAGAGGACTTTAGGAAGGACAAAAATAACACTCTCAAAAATTTGAGAACACAGGTAAAGAGGTAGAAGCCCTTAAAGAGGAAACACAAAAATCCCTTAAAGAATCACAAGAGAACACAACCAAACAGGTGAAGGAATTGAACAAAACTATCCAGAACATAGAAATGGAAGTAGAAACAATAAAGAAATCACAAAGAGAAACTACCCTGGAGATAGAAAACCTAGGAAAGAAATCAGGAGTAATAGACACAAGCATCACTAACAGAATACAAGAGATAGAAGAGAGAATCTCAGGTGCAGAAGATACCATAGAAAATATTGACACAACTGTCAAAAAAAAAAAAAAAAAAACAAACAACAACCCCGCAAAATGCAAAAAGAACACAGCACCCAGGAAATCAAGCACACAATGAGAAGACCAAACCTAAGGATAATAGGTATAGATGAGGGTGAAGATTCCCAACTTAAAGGGTCAATAAATATCTTCAACAAAATTATAGAAGAAAACTTCCCTAACCTAAAGAGATGCCCATAAACATACAAGAAGCCTATAGAACACCAAATAGACTATACCAGAAAAGAAGTACCTCCTGTCATATAATAATCAAAACACCAAGTGCACAAAACAAAGAAAAATATTAAATGTAGTAAGGAAAAAAGGCCAAGCAACATATAAAGGCAGACCTATCAGAATTACACCAGACTTCTCACCAGATACTATAAAAGCTAGATGATGATGGACAGATGTCATACAGACCCTAAGAGAACACAAATGCCAGCCCAGGCTACTATACCCAGCAAAACTCTCAATTACCATAGATGGAGAAACCAAGATATTCCACGACAAAACCAAATTTACACAATATCTTTCCACAAACCCAACATTACAAAGGATAATAGCAGAAAAGCTCCAATACAAGGAGGGAAATTATACCCTAGAAAGAGCAAGAAAGTAATCCTTTTAAACAAACCCAAAAGAAGATAGCCACACAAAGATAATTCCACCTCTAATAACAAAAATAACAGGAAGCAACAATCACTGTTTCTTAATATCTCTTAACATCAATGGAATCAATTCCCCAATTAAAAGACATAGGCTAATAGACTGGATAGGTAAACAGGACCCAGCATTTTGCTGCATACAGGAAACCCACCTCAGTGACAAAGACAGACTCTACCTTAGAGTAAAAGTCTGGAAAACAAATTTTCAAGCAAATGGTCCTAAGAAACAATCTGGAGTATCCATTCTAAAATCTCCAGCCCAAGAACACAAAGGAAGAGACTCATGGCTCCACCTGTATAGGTAGTTTAGGGTGGCCTTGCCTGGCATCAGTGAAAGTGGATGGCCTTGGTGCCTGAAAGTTTGAATTTCGTAGTGTTGGGAAATTTGAGAGGAGGGAGGCAGGAATGGGAGGATGGTGGGAGCACAACCTCATAGAAATAGGAGGAGTGAGGATGGGGTAAGAGGTTTTGGCAGGGAATGGGAGAGGAGATAACATTCAAAGGTAAATAAATAAAATATCCGATTTAAAAAAAAAAAAACAGATCAGGTCAGTCAATTGTAGTTGAGCAATCGAGACTTTTTGTCAACAATTTATGACGGAGATTTCATATAATCCTCAAGGACAAGGTATTGTGGAAGAGGCCCCTGAAACTTTGAAAAGATTGGTGAGACATACTGTTGCTGAGATAAAGAATGATGCTGACCTGTGAGCTTGTTGAGTGCCCTGAGAAGGGTGACTGGGGAGCTGTATTGCACATATGTTCCTGACCTACATTTCCTTGACTATATCTCAGATGGGACAGGCTGCCTTGCCTCAAATGTTTAGACCTTTTGGGATAGAGAATTGAAAAGAGAAACTATGTCTCTTGTATTCTTCTTAAAGATGCCCAGCTATTAGGACTCAATCATGTACTGCTCTAGAAATCAATCCAATATGGGAAATAACAATCTACGTTTGGAAGACTGGATCTGGACTTTGTCAGGAACACATTTGGAAGCTAGCTGTAGCTTGCTATGATATTAGAATAGCATGAGATAATGTTGGGACAGGATCTTGATTTCAAACAAGGCTTAGTACATGTTTTAAGTCTCTTTTAATTGTCAAGCTAAAATTGGTTTTGTCTCTTTTACAGCAGTTATTGTAGGTTGCATTGACTGTATAATTTTCAATTATGTTAGTGTGTTGAAACCTAGCATGTCTGTTATGGAGGCCTATCAACCAGCTTTTGCTTCTCTGCCCTGAGTATTAGAAAAACTTGATTCTTTGAAAAAAAAACTTGAAAGTACTGGAAAAAATGAGTTAGGCTTTAAGTAGAAGCAAGAGGGTAGCAGGCTTGATTATTGCTGGTATAACAGCTTTAATTCCATTAATTGCTAGAACAACTACTTCTGCAAAAGCATTGACACAAGGAGTTAAGAAAACTATTTTTGTTAACCACCTAGCAAAAAATGTTACTAATGTATTGAGTATACAAAAGGATTTATATAGGTATCTGGAACAATGAATGATGCTCTATAAGCCATTCAAAAGTTATAGGTTCAAAGGTTTAGAACCCTGAAGAAGGGTAAGGCTTCAAATGTTAGGAGTCATCCCAAGTGTCATGACAAATATTATTGGAGTAGTGTTACATTTGAAATTCACAATGATTGTCATTATAATTAGAAAAAAGTTTAAAGATACCTGTAGGATATTTGGCATAATCCTAACACCTCTGGGTGTGTTAACTTTGCATAATGAGATTATGAATTTAAAGAATGCTGCTCTGTTGACTTGTGATGCTGCAGATAATCCTGATAAAATTATCCATGGCTTTAGCTCAGTATTTCTATTTTGGACAAACCTCAGGAATGGCATATATAGCTTAATCGGGCTAGCTTCTTTTCCTGGGAATACATTTGTTCCTGCCCATCGTGTTAAAGCTTATCTTTAACAACATAAACATGTTGGCAGCCAAAGTACATGGCTTAAACCTGAAAATGGACCCCCAGACAGAGTTATTAAATTAACAGGCTGGCAAGCCAAGGACAGATAAGTTTCTTCACAGAGCCTTACCAACCTAAGACAGAAGTGCATTGCCTTTGATAATGCATATTTCTTGATGGGTAAGGAAGGCATTTTTGTCAGAACAACCCAAGACAGGCTCAGTCTTGTTAACAAAATAAAAAAGGGGGAGAGGTGGAGAGTCTATGGGGCTGCTTGGCAAGAAGCTGGCATGGGCCAAGGACAAGGAAAGGGGCTGATTGACAGGAATATGACATTGGACAAGGACAAGGAAGTGGGCTTCAAGCAGGAATCTGACATTAGAACAAAGAAGTAATTTCAGGTAGGAGTTTAAATCGTAGGCTACAACAAAGAAGTAATCTCAAGCAGGAATTTAAATATTAGGCCAGAACAAAGAAGTAATTTCAGAAAGGATTCTAAATTTTAGACTAGAACAAGGAAGTAGGCTTCAGACATGAAAATGACCTTGAGCTAGAATAGGAAAGTAGGCTCAGATACTTTGGTCATCCTGATAAGCCTTTAGAAGCATTGATCACGGGAGTGTTCACATAACTGTGTTTAATGCTTTGCTTTTTCTTTGACTGTTTGTGTTTATTTTATTGCTTGTTCCTCGCCTATTAGCATCTATTGCATTGCTAGACCCTCAACCTAAAACTGACCTTATTAAATGCATGTAATCAAAATGGTATAAAAGCATAAAGGAAGAAGGGGTATAAGATATGAGGTTCTAGGGAGGGGAAATGGGGAAAGGGGGTGACATATGTACTGTAAATAAATAAAATATCCAATAAAAAAGGCAAAAAAGGAAGTGTTTCAGAGGGGCAAGTTAAAAAAATCTTATACTCAGGGTTGAGAGACTTTCTTCACAGGTGAGATAAGCCCTTGAGAATCTGTGGAGTCAAAGTTCTCAGCTTCAATAGGGTCGTACTACACATCCTAAGGTACAGGATCCATTCTTTACCTTTGATGCTCTTGTTTTGACCATTGACCCAACCTACAAGGATGGTAGTTGAATTTTTGCTGTAATTCAGCCAAATTTAAACTGAGGGATTTGATTGAATTTCCTGAAACTTGTGACTGCTAGAAAGAAGATTCTTTTCCTATGCACATTTATATAAATGAAATTTATTAGAATGTCTTGCAGGTATGGTCCAGCTAATACAATAATGACTACCTACCAGTACAAAGCCCAAAAATCTAGTATTTGTTCAGTCCATGAATTTGTATATGCCAGATTTCTGAAAGCATAGGCCTGCCACCAGTGGAAGAATGGACTTGCTAGCAAGGGGAGAGCAAACATACAAAGAAAGCTTTCTTCTTCCATGTCCCTTACATGCTCCTATCAACTTCATATAGGTTGATAGCAGAAGGTGTGGCCCAGACTAATGGTGGATCTTTCCAGTAGAAAACATCTGCATGAAAGGCAGATCTTCCCACCTTAAAAGATAAGTATTAAAAGTGGATCTTCCCATTTGAAACAATTTTATAAAATCATCACAAGTTGATCCAGCAACCTGGCTCTTAATTAATTCCAGATTCAGTCAAGTTGACAACCAAGAATAGGCATCACAATTACTTAACAGTCCAATTTTTATGGTCTGAGAAAAGTGTTAATAGAATACATAAAATGCTTGATCTATATATTACCATACAGTATGTGAAAAAAATAGTTTTTTCTTACTGGTTAGTAGGTTTGAGAGTTACTCAAGAGATGCTTACATTACTCAAAATGTTTTAAATCTCTTCTTTAAAATTGTCATTTGAGATAGTTAAGGTTGTCACTGTATAGTCATATCTTGCACTTATCAGAAGAAGCATTATCCAGCTCTCAGACACTCATTTCAGATTTGATCTTAAATGTCTAAGAAGGCAGAAACCTTGTCTGTCTTGCTCCTTACTCCTGGTATATTGCTTGCCACTTATTAAGCACTTAGCAATTATTTGTTCAATGAATTGTTTAAAAAAGTTCAGACCCAACCTTAAAGGGTGATGATTGCCATGGTTGATATGCTCAAAGGAAACTTTCCAGAATGAATTTCCTAAATAAAATTATTTTTGAACTGTAATGCTGATTTTGGAATAAGCTCAAGGTTATTAATTAGAAGAGGTAACATTCATTGTATTTACATGTCTGTCTTCTGGCTGACCTGTTAATATTGTTGAATTTATTTTTATCTTACCTTTCAGAAAATTCAAGCAGATTAGAACAACAAGTATAACAAAAGAGAAACTCATAATAACAATAATTTTAACAAAAACACATGGCTATAATCATATGTCAGATATATACAGCAAAAAGCAGCCCACAGGGTGCATCCCTTATGTGTGGTTAGTTATGGAGTGACAGAAAGTAACAAGAAATAGAGAACAAATGAGACTCGCCCAGCCTTAAGCACATGTCTGCATGCCATCTGGCCCCTTGTTCCCTGTTGAGTAAAAGAGTTACTTACAGATAGAAAGAATGCAGTCAGAAGGAAACATTCTGGGGTAACTAGGGTAACAAGATTCCCAGATTGATAATATGTGCACAAGAAGCAGGACTCTTGCTGGTGTCTGGATAACCACATCATCGTAAAGTCCTTTCAGGGCTCCATGTGTTACACAAAGGGGTCTTTCCAAGGTACTGATATTTTCTTTTGCTTGAACATGAAAGAAAGCACAGATCATAGAGAAAGGCACACTGATTATAACACAGAACTCTCCCTCTTTTCTAAACATAAATTGTTCTCAGGAGAGTTTATGGATAATGATCATGAGTAGTTTTAAGTCACTTTAGGCACACACATAACAAAATCTAAAACCAGTGCATATCACACAAACACAAGCTTTTCTCCCATTTGTTTGATTACTTTTAATGTAAAACGTCTTGGCCAGAAAAGGATGACTTTGTATATGCTAGTAATCACACTGCATTCACGTTGGAATTCATAACTAGCCAGAGGAATATACTTAATTGTTCCATTCACTGCCCTCTGAAACTTTAATCTAAGGAAATTCAAGTAGGTTTAGCTAAAAACATGGCAAAATGTGGGACCTCAAAAAAAGTGTTAAGAAATAGTAGGCAATGTTAGTCTTGCCACCAGGCCACTAGCTTACCCATGTGAGGTCACTCTAAGTTTAATAATATCCAGACTGTGGGTACTATTTATGTCATGTAAAATCAACACACAAAACATGAATATAGAGGGGGTACTTATTTATTTGTTTTTAGAAACAAGATAATAAGTACTATAATGAAGAAAAGAGGCTTAACTGGACTCTTCTGTAGGTGTATTTTGAGCTGAATCTTTTAGGTAAGATAGTAATAGTAAAGGTAGTGTTTAATTACCGTTTATAAGATATTTATGGTCCAGCATTATTAAAGTATCATTGGAAGGCCTGCATCTGTGGCTGATTCTAGTATAATCTCCATTGCACCTAAACTAAATTTCAATATTGTAAATCAGATTCTGTAACTATAAAAATAAAATGTTTATAAAAATATTTTCATTTTATGTATATGTGTGTGAGAAAGAGAGAGAGACAGAGACAGACAGAGACAGAGACAGAGACAGGAAGATTGTATAAGTTTAGTGATGTCTCTTTGGAGTTCATCAAAGGCATTGGATTCCCTAAAGCTTGAGTCATACATAGGTGATTCTCAACTGCCTGAGAATGGTTCTAGGAACCAAACTGCAACACTGCTCTTAATTACTGAACCATTTCTCTAGCCCCAAATTTCTTTTATGTCCTCCATGTTACTTCTAGATGGAAGTCTAATTTATAAGCTCAGAATTCACAGTGTTTTAATGGACAGGCTCTTATTTTTCCAACCTTGTCTTCAAGACCCTCCACATGGGCCCTGACTTTATTTCATCAGTTTGGAAGAGTCTCCAAAATCAAGGTTCTATCACATTTCTCACACCACTGCTCTCCCTGTAGAAGGGCCATGTATTTCTACCATACTTGCAAGTAAGTTGCTGTCTATTCTTCAAGACATGGGCTCAACCATTTGACGTCTATGTATACAGACACAGTTACAGCTACTTGAAATTATAGACCCTAGATTCTATTCAATCAACTTTTATTTTCTGTTGACAGTTTTTGACCACCCTGATATAATAACCTTTGAGATTTTTTCTCAAAGGGACTAAATACACATATACACACTCCAAATGTACATATTTAGGGTATTTATTTGTCAAAATTGCTGAAACAAAATACCTTAGAATGTGCAGATAAAACAGAAAACATATTTTATTACAAATCTAGAGGCTTAAGAATCCATCCTCAAGAATCCACATAATACTGTACTAGGTGAGGGTGGCATTTCTGGCTTGCAGAAGTAAAAGACAGAGCTTAAGAAACAAACAACATAATTTCTGTTTAGCAATGAAAATCCATATATTTGAAGAATCATTTTAATTTCATGTTTCTTGACTATAAATATTTAGTTTCAACAAAAAATGTTGTTTTGTAAAAGTTTCTCTTCTCTTTACCCTTGCATGATTTTACTTACTGGGCAAAACCCCTTTCTTCTTCTGTGATGTTACATTTTACAAAGGTACTACTCCATCAAATCAATACTTTTTGAGACCTTATTAACTTAATTAAGTCCTTAAAGTCCCCATCTCAAATGCAGTCACACCAGAGGTTGGGGGTTCAAAACTTGAGTTTTGAGAGAACACTAACATTTTACCCATAATAATAAATTAGTGTTCCCATTGTTTGTGATAAGTCTGAAATAATTACAAACATTCATATTCTTAAATTGCATATAAAGAAAAACTGAATGAGGAAAATAGGTTAATTCCATTATCAAAATTACTCAGGTAGAATACACCATGTTCAAGTCCCTGTTAAATAAATAAATTCATTTCTTTAAGGATTTCATAATCAAATATGCTAGATAGAAATTCAAATAAAATGGGGACCAAATAAGTGGTTCTAATAATATGGAGGAATATGTCAAAGAACCATAGGTTTGGAGACAGAAATCAGGTTGAAAATTGGCTTCTACCTTGCATTATCTATGTGAAGATAAGGCAAGTTCAACTTTCTAAGTTTTTGGTTTCATATGCTAGGGCACTGTGGTATAACTAACAGAAGAGTTAAGGAAGATAAGAGAGGATACATACACTTTGGATGTGGTAACACTACAAACACAAAGAGGTTTTGAACACAAAGAGGTAAGGAAGAGCCCTTTCACGAAGCTCCTCTGATAAGTCCAAAATGCTTTATTTCTTCCCCATTGGAAAAGACAATTTTTCTTTGGAGCATTTCCTCCATATAAGGGAAGTCCTGGTGCATTAAATAGTTATGTCTACCTATTTATCATCACTCTTTGACACTGGTGTTTTATGCTGGGGCCCCACCAGGAAACGCTGAATTCTTGGTTATTTTCTCTTTTCTTTCTTGCATGAGAACCAGCATAGTTCAATACTGAATCATAAAGAAGTTGTAGCAAACACAGAGTGAGAAATTCTGTGCAAGCGAATGGTTGCTTGAAAGCTCCATGCACTCATGCTGAGACACCGAGCATCAAAACTGTGAAAGCCCGGGTAGAAATGACCAAGTGTGATTTGAACATGAAGGCCACTGTATAGTGAGAGTTCTTATAAAAGAGCCCTGAAATAGCTTATCATGTACTATCAGCAAATAGAGTCTTGTCTGCCAACCATAAAGCCTTCAGTTTGTAGTCAGCACCAGGAGGGAAATTTGACCTCCACTGACTGCCAATTATTGCTTCACCTTCCAACAAGGGATGATCAGGTCACATTCCCAGATCTTATAAAAGTGGGTTGTATTTGCAGAGTTCATGGCAACAAATGGAGACCAGGTGGAGCAACATAAGAAAAACAAGAAAAATGGCTCCTCACCAGAAACAAGAGAGGAACAGGAGAGGACAGATTCAGACACCCCAGGCTCCTGAATCTCCTGTTGTGAAGTTTTACGTGTGTGTGTGTGTGTGTGTGTGTGTGTGTGTGTACTCTATTTACTTTTTGCAAAGCTTCACTTCATGCTGAATTGACAATGTTCTCAATTATTACACTTCAAAGAAAAGAATAAAAGGAAGGAGAGAAAAGATTATGTGAACTATTACTGTAATTAATGCCTAAATTCTCATCATTTAATATATCAAAAAGCAAAAAAAAAAAATCCAAGTTCAAGAAATAGTCATAAAGAATTTAAATTGAAACAGATTTCAAAAGCCTTCTGAACTGACAAATGAAGCATTTATTACATTACTTATGTTTTGTTTAATTATTTTTAATATAGAAAAGTTGTAACATATTACAAATATACACTTAAGTTGCTAGCAAAAGATCATGGAGAAGGCAGAGTGAGGTAACCCTGGCTACAGGAAATGCACTTGTCTTTGAACAGCTAGAAAATGCTTTCAAATCTCTGAAATATCTCCCTCCCAGCTCTTCACACAGGAGTTCACACAAGCAGAGGTATTTTTTTCTTCTTAATCATGTACCTTTTAAGATTCATAATTTAGGATGAGCAAAAGGCTCCACAGGAGGTGGGGATGAATTAAAAACCATAAAATTGATGCTATCACTCTGATTGACATACCAGTGGTTCAGCATACATTTCCTGTTTGTCAGGAATGAAAGGTGTTCACGTTCTGTAATAATACCTAATAATGTTTTGGAAAGACAAACTGCCATCTGACTACATTCTAGCAGGATGGAATTTTTTTTTCTTCTGTCAGCATGGAAATCAGAAGCTAGAGTATAAATTACAACCCTATATAAAGGATGACCTAGATATTTAATAGCTGCAGCTATTCCAGTCCACTACTTGGACCTCCCCAGGTCTCCGATGCTATATTCCAGCATGCTTGAAATCACCATTATAACTTCAGACTAATTCCAGAGAGTGTCCAGGGAGTGCGATGTCCAGGAATGCTGTAATAAACTGCAGAGCATGTGGGTCCTTTGCTCCTTACAGCTTCCTCATCACATAGGCTGTGGCCAGCCGCCTACTTAGAGCTCTGTCTAATTCGACAGTTTACTTTTGTGCAGGGTAGTAAAGAGTGCCTTGTGCATAGTGACCAGGAGACCTGAATCCCTGCTGTGGCCATGACACTGATTATATAACTATGGGCAAGCCATTTGACTTACCATGTCTCCATGTCAGCACAGACGACTACCGGGATACCTACTTTGACTATTTAGATGATTGTTTAAAATTAAAATAAAATGTGATTTTTAATACTGTATATATCCTGATTCTATCTATGAATTTAAGGTAGTTAAATAAAAGACTTAAGAAACATTTAAAGTCATGTCTTCTGAGGGAAAACTGTGGTAAAATAATGAAGACAAAACAAAGAGGCCTTCCACCTTATGTAACATGGTAACATCAGGGGGGAAAAGGCACAAGTCTATTCACAACCATTCAATAATTATTCTTACAGAGAAATTTTAGCCCAAGGTGTACCCATCCACTCATGGTCCTGCAATTACCATTATATTCCTACTGGGTATCAAATTTTAGGTACCATTTAGTGTTAAAATTTGGAAGAGAAGGAAAGCACGGGTAAAAACAGAAATCTATCTGAAATTTTCAGGAAGTTTCAACAGGAATGCTTGGGTTAAACGCGTTAAAGGTATAGTTTTGCATTTTAATGTCTAAGATTCTGTAATTTCCATAGAACCTTTCAAGAAAATAAAGCCGAATATCTGTGCTGTCCTCACTTTTTAGTAAGAAGTTGAGCTCTAGAGAGGGACGTTTTCTTTGTCTCTGCCCTTATAAATAGGATTCTGGCTGACCTGGGAAGACATTGTGATCCCAAAGGAAAAATAGGGATATTCTGCAGGCTGGGCTCTTGTAGTAGCACTGTTGCAAAGGGATTAAAAAATGCTTTGAAAACAATGTACTGCTATTGTTTATTAAATCAGATAAAGGACTGAACAAAAACCTCCTGCTTAGGATTGTACTCCATGTGCCTTGACAATGCTAATTTCCTTGTACTTTTTGAGGCCTATCTATGGAAAAAAAAAAAAACAACACACACACACACACACACACAAAAGAACTGGCTTTTTTCTTCAAAGTTTCTACTAATAAAATCTGCTTGTTGACACACATGCTTACAGACATACCATAAATGATGTCTGAAAACAACAGATCATTCCTACTGCATCTGAGTGGTCCTGTAAGGCAACTCCCTCAGGACTTGAGTACATTTAAATCATGGTCTGATTTCGTTTTACAAACATAAAAACAAAAACAGAATGTTCAGCACATGTTGGCATAACTTCAAGTGGCAGCCTATGGGTCACACAGTTTCTTTACTTAAATTGATAAGCATGAGAAAGAGTACTAGGAAAAAGCCCTTGAATCTTATCTGATAAATAAATATGCCTAAGTCCTCCAGTAAAATACAATCTTGATTAGACAGGTGGTTCAAGCCTTGGTGGTCCTCAATGAGGTTAGGTCCTCATAAAGGTTAGGATAAGTGTTATCTTACCCAAGTGTTTGCTGTTTCCCTGAAATGGGACTATCACAATAAGGTTAGGTATTCAGGCCAATGATTTTTATCACAAGGATATAATTTGCATGACTATATACCTCATAGCAAGCCTCGTGGCAAATATAGGTGCAAATATGCATAAATCATATTTCTATACTTGCTACAAAATTAGACTGGCATTAATTAAATGGCAGGAGAAGCAATGAGAGCATTGTTTGGAGAGTAGCTTGTTCCAAGTTCTGATTATAACTTGTTTCCCAAAGAAGGAGCCGCCCACAGCTTAGAAGACAGAAGATCCTCATCACAGATTTGCTGTGAACAGCTCTGCTCATCTCAGTCCCTGCCAGACTTAGGGCCACACATACCCGTCCAAAATGGCTAAAGGAGACTCTCAAAAAGACAACTTTTTCTTTTTCTTTCTTCTTTTTTTGTTTCTCTTTAGATTTCACAAGGGCAGTGTGATCATGCCTCTGGCTGACTTAAAACCTGCACGTAAAGCTGAGAACTGCCCTCCAATAACAGCTCTCCTCATTCATCTCACCCCAACTCTGAGCACATACTATATGCTAGACATGAAATGCATTGTATGATCCCACCCATCTTCCCAGTAACAGCAGGAAGCACATACTATAAATACCCAAATTCATAGGAGGAGAAACATGGTGTCAGTCTTATCCTGGTTACAGTTATGGAGACTGTGCAAACCAGACTTGGATTGATCCTCCTCACTATGGGATGAATCTTAGCTCCAATTCTTTACTTTATAGAATGGGTCTGGGACCTTATAGAAGATGACCAGAATGGAAATGCCCATTTCTAATAAGTCATAATTTTTATTTTCCCATAGTTTCTTGAGTGAGTATCTCCAAAGAAACATTTTCTCATGTAGATATTGTATTGGATAGTAACTACTACATAGGTACCTATGAACTGAATATATGTCTAGGCTAAGAGCAAGGTCAAATAGTGAGTAACAAGCTTTCAATTCCAGCCAAATAAGTCCAACTGACCTCTTGGCAAACATGTCCCCAGCAACACATTCCTGCTCTTATTATTACTACTAATAAAAAATGAAATGAAGTATTAAAACAAGATTTAGATTTTATATTCCTTAGCATTAGAGAGATCTAGCCAAAAAAAAAATAGTAGATAAAATGTATGGGAAGAAATAATTTAACTGCAGGAATAAAATTAGTGGAAGTTGAAGATGACAAAGAGATGTTTCCAAATTAAAAGTCTCTTGCTGCCAGAGAATCCTTGACTGTAAATTACCTTCAGAGACCTCTTTAACCTGACTATCATTTCTGCATTCGCAGATAAATCCAGGGAACATCCAGAGCACATTTGAATGTGTTCAATATCATTTATATAATATTGTACATATATATTATAATAGTATCATTTAGTACAGGGCTTGAGACCTAATCAGCATTTAAACATGCTTTCTAAATAAAATCATTCTAAATGAAAGCATTCTAAAAATGTCTAGCCATCCTCACCATCAACTTAAAAACCATCAGAGCGCACTATTGTGTAGCAATTCCTATGCAAGTTTGCTGTGTTTTCCTCTTAGGCAGCATTCTGTCTGGATAGCTTGCTTGCCTCTTCTGGAATGGTTAAAATGAGATTATCTAAAGACAAAGTGAAAAATTTTCAAATTCCTCCAGAATAAGCCTAAATGTGGCTGTAGCTGCCTTGATTGCAGCAAGAGGAACAGAGAGGTGGATGTCTGGTTCCTTGGCTAACAGAGCCTCTGGCTCAGACTGGTGCCAGATACTGACACTGTACCAACAGAATTTTGCAGAATTACCCTTTCAACAAAGGTAATTTCATCCTTAGGTAGCAACTTCTGAGAAGGGTAAATTGAGTTTCCTACCATGACAGACCCCAGGTGCCTTTCTGCAAAGGTGGCTGGTCTTAGATCTGAAGAGAAAAAAAATCATTGTTGTTTCCTTTGGACATACATTACAACAGCCCTCACCAAGGTGGAAGACACCTATTGGCACAAAGAGGGCAGCATGCATGATCTTAGCTTCGGGCTTGACATAATACTTATCTTTTCTCTGGAGCCATTGCACAAAGACTTGTTGGTCTTATTTCAGAAAGAGAATACATAATTCTCTTTCATATAAAAATGTATAATGTCCCCAATGCAAATTTACTTAGACAGATTTAAAAATTGGCTAAATAACATTGATTTGTGTTCTATTTTTGAGATTATCATTTGTTTTATTCAATAGGAAACTTTTACAAGTCAGCTACTCATAAATGTTTTGGATGTTCTCCCCAACAGAGGCCTGCCTAAGATCATTGTAAGTAGTTGTCAAATTAGAAAGACAAAATGGAAGCTGAAACTTGGCCTTCATTTTGTTTGTCAAACTGTATTCTCTACCAAGAGCTTGCTATCAACTGTAAAAACTGTTTATTTTTTTTGTTGCTGTTGTTCATATAAGCTAAAGCTTTCTTGGTCCAGCTGTGCATTCTTGCATGACACCTAAGTTGTACTTGACCCACTTGTGACTTCTTGTTTCCTTCCCGAGTTACCACTGCTGAGTTGAATATCCTTTCTGTTTCATGACAATGCCAGAATACATGGGTAAAAAACACACATGATTTCTCCAAGGTCAACATTTCCCCTAGGGATGGTTCTATGGGCACAGAGAAACAAACAATGTAACACCTACAGATATCCTGTCATTGCTCCCTTTTTATAGTACAAGGTAGCTGAGTTAAGGATGAGACAAACAGAATGAGAATTTACTGAGAAGATTGGGTATAATTTTTATTGTGATACATGAACCAAGCAGGTTGAAGTCAGACATCTTTCCATATGGAACAGGCAGCTCTTTTGCCATTGTGAAGTAATTGGAAATGTTGTGCTTCATTTTTGGCTTACCAAAAAGATGTAGATTGTCTCACCACTGTCCATAGTTAATAAACAGTGATTATTTCATTGTTACAAGGCTGGTTTGTTAGCTTTTTAAGACATATTATTAATCATGATTAAATGACACAATTTGAAAAACACCTACTATCTGCAAGAAAAAATCCACACAGCTGTAAAAATGTTTATAAGATTTAAAAATAAAAACCTGAATGAATTTTATAAATGTAGCAATGAATAATTATAATATTTATGAATTCCTTTTTGTGAGAATTTTCATGTATTTATGGAAAAAAATCAATTGGAGTCTATTTTAAATATATGTCAGCTTAAATGCATAAAAATCAAACTAGAATTATCTACCTGTTCATTTTAATTATGATAGCTCTGAAGAATTACTTGATATCGCCAGTAATGCTACTCCTGTGACTTACTGCTTCCACGAAACCAGATTAGGACTTGGGGGTCCCTCAGGAGGTGATCAAGATTGAATAAGGTTATTAGGTTAGACACTGATCTAATAAACCTGGGAATATCATAAGATCTCAGAACCCTCTCTTCATTACAGGAGAACCCAAGGAGGTGACCCAGTAAACGAGTCCTCATCAGAATCCAACAACCTGACTTCAGGCCTGTATCCTCCAAATTGTAAGAAAACAAATTACTAGTACCTAACCTACTGAGCCTGTGGTAGTTAGGGTACCACCCCATCCAGATGATACAGTACTTCGAGTAACATAATTAGAATAAAAATAGGAAATTTAAAGAAATAATATTTTATAAGAATTTTTAGATGTTTTATGATTTTCTGTATGCGAACACAGGAAGATTTTATTTTTTTATTGGATATTTTATTTACATTTCAGATGTTATCTCCTTTCCTCATTTTCCCCCACCCAGAAACCCCCTATCCAATCCCTCCTCATCTTGCTTCTATGAGACTGTGCCTCCACCCACCCACCCACTCACTCCCACCTCCCAGCCCTCGAATTACCCCACACTGGGGCATCCAACCTTCAAGGGACCAAGGACCTCCTCCCCCACCTATGTCCAACAAAGCCATCCTCCCCTACATATACAGCTGGAGCCATGGGTCCCTCCCAATGTGCTCCCAGGCTGGTGGTTTAGACTCTGGTAGCTCTGGTTGGTTGGTATTGTTGCTCTCCCCATGGGGCCGCAAACCCCTTAAGTTCCTTCAGTCTTCTCTCTAACTTCTCTAAACAATGGAAGATTTTAAATTATATTTCTCTATTAATTTGTAATAGACAGCTTAAGAAAATTGGTATGTATGTACTGCAAGCATGACTGAAAATAAAATATTCTCATCATTTTGTAAATTCCTATATTCTTGCTACTTTAGAAACTTAGTTTCACTACTTAATGGTTATTGACAAGAGGTCCTGTTAAGAAATGCTATTTGATTTTATTATTATTATTATTATTATTATTATTATTATTAATAGAAAAGTTTGAATCTTTCTTAATGGTTTTCCCTTGGCTTTTCTTCAACCCTCTGGTCAAAAGAGAAGCAAACATTTTCTGAGAACATTTGACAAGCCATATATACAGTTGGAAAGAACATTCTTCTGTGTTCCTTCTTTTTGTGCTGTGAGACTGTCAACTTGGGCTTTTCTCTATAACCCCAGGAAAAATATTTCACCAGTTTAAGTGCAGGATCTTCTGAACCAAAAGTTTGATGCCATTGAAATTCTTGTATCTCTGACGTTTCCAATGGTGCAGGGAAAAGGAGTTAGTCTTCCTGTAATCTGATTTTTTTTTTTTCTGGTGCAATTCTCAAAGAATAAATTTGAAGAGAGAATGTAACTTGAAATTCAGAAAACTTGGTGTTAAATCCCAGTACTCTCATCTATTAACTATGTATACTCAAAATCCAGTCTCAGTTTCCCTAATTAAGCAATGTTCGTGAATTTAGTCACATCCAAACAAACACACGGAAAAGGCAGGAAAGGAAGACCAACTACGGGTTAATCCACATTAGAGGTGAAATATCTCTTGATGAATGTGGCAGAAGATGACTAACTGCTTAACCATATTTTCACCCGTGAAGACTACATTTCCCAGCATGCTTTGTAGTTCAGTTTTTTTTTTTTAGCACGATTATAGGAATTGCATATCACTTTTACTCATGAACACAACGTTCATTACACTATCATTTTTACTCTGCTTAACAACCATATAGACATAAAACCAGGGAAGAGCCTCAAAGGTGGTCCTAGAAGATTTGACTTCAAATTGTTAGAACTGAGATTTCAGCATGGGAATCGGCCTATCACGCTAACGGTGATATAACCAGGAGACAAATCTTTAAAGAGTAAAGTCACCAAGAGCTTAGAGCTTTTCTTTCATATAAACTGGTATCAATTATCTACTAGTAAGGCGTTTCATGATTTAGGGAATGTGAGAACTGAAGTGACCAATCATCAAGTAAAAGCGTTTGTGCTCATTGATGCCAACTGATAAGCATTAATCAGAGGGTCCTCCGACCTCGGCTGCTTTCCCTTTCCCATAGTTCCTTTCCCATGTCCAGCTGGTGCTAATGCCACTACATCTTGCGGCAGGGTAATTACAAAGACACTTGCCATTAAACTCTCCTCAGGTTACTGACAATACAAAACTGTTGCTTAGAGAGGTGCATCACAGAAGAGAACGTGGAAAGTATTCTGCTTTAATAAGAAAGTATTTGGGGAGCACAACAGAGGAGACAGTAACCTGCCTCCCACACAGGACTTCCTGGTTACCTAGGCTGTCAGCAGCCCAGTGGGAAGTGAGAAAGGACCAGAGCAAAAGCAAAGGAGGAATCAGCCTGCCACAGCCAGACACGCCCGCAGTTACTAGGGCAGAAGGAAGCTAAAGGTTTCCTGGGTTTTAGTGCCCATTTCTCTTCTTCTTCATTTCTTTTTTATGTTGAACTTCCCTCATTAAAAGCATCCCAACTTTCTAACTAATGCCTTTGAGTGGCACGATGATTTTACAGTTCTCTGTAAAGGAGAATATTGGAATTGCACAGTGGCTAGGCAGCCTGCTGAGAGCCTCTGTCCATCCTCCAGTGAACTGCATGATAATCCTGTTAACCTTCCTATCAGGAGGTCATTAAACAATTTTGAAAGCTGTTTCCTCTCACATCGGAGCTGCATGCAAGAATCAGAACTTTTTAATGGAAGCCAGTCAGCAGCACAGACTTAAATAACAGCCCCTCAAATGTTCCGGATGGTCTTCCTGTGCTTTTCTTGGTCTTTGTAGCTTTTTCCTCAGTTTTTGGTATTCCCTGTGTTTTTAGTCTTTTCCTAGTTTTGTCTTCTAACATGGTTTCTTTTAACAGCACATTTCCTCTTTTCTAGTCCTTTTCAATACCTTGTCAATCTCTTATGCCAAGGCTGTTTCACTTATTCAGAAGAGTATCTGCCTGGGTACCAGTCTACTTAGATTTTATGCAGTTTGCTTTTAGTCCTACATTCAAGAACCACCTGCCTCTGATAACTGCATTTAATCCAAAATCTTTTTCACTTCCAGGAACATCTTACTACCCTGCTTTCTTTCTTCATTCTCCTCTTCTTTACCCCATTTCTTCCTTTATTTCATTTAATTTTTAATTATGCTGACAGCCATATGATGTCAGAATCCTGTCTGAATACATTTGTAACAAACAAGTTTCCCATTTTTATCTCCTGATCATTCAGTCCTTTCATTCAGCTTGAAACCTCAATTCCCTTTGGCTTCTTAGAAGCATTAATTTTTACCTCCAGGACAGAGAGAGCTCAAATTTTTAACCACACTTGAAAAAAAAATGGGCAAAAACTGAAATATGCTTCTGGTAGTTTGACTAACACAAAATGGATTCCCGGTCTCTGGGGAAGACTCCATAATAAGACCCTAGCATTGAATTAGCAATTCAAGTATCGAGAAATTTGGTTTTCAGGAGTGTCAGGTTTGGAACTTGACATTTTTTATGAAATGTCTTTGCAAAACAGGGGCCTAGTTATTATTGGATGAAGGACACTGATTTAATCTCCAGAGGTGGCTGAACCCAATGTCTGGGGTTCTTCCAAACATTTAAAGTCATTTTCCAAATGTTTTTGATGCAGCACAACCCAAAAAGATTTTGGCAAGTGTGTTTTCCCCTCATTTTAAAGCCCATGCGTATTTCAAGGGAAATGCAATCCATATGTCTTTGATTCATTTACACTTAAATCATCTAAATGCCATTGTGTAAGAGCTATTTGATGTACAAGAAGCCTGCAAGTCTGTTTTATAAGCCTTTTTAAGCCTTTTCTTTGAATCAGAAAGTCATGTTTTGCCGGCCCTAAACAGAACTTGAACTGAGAAAGGCTCAAGTTCACGTCTAAACTGAAAACCCGCAAAGTTTTGCGCGGCTTCTGTACTTAGCAATATGTTTCCCCTTGCCTATAGCTCACAGGCACCCAGCATTTCTCCTCTCTGTCTCACATGTAGTGAGAACAGGGTAAATCAATTTTGAATCACATTTTACTTGTAAAATTCACATTTTGAACCTCAGTTATCTCCCAGGCACTGCCAGAAGTTAAAATAGCAACACTTGAAAATTAGGCTTTTGCTCTAAAAGGGCAAAACAGTCTATAAAGTACATAAATTACTGCTTCTGTACATTTATTTGTTTGACAGGTTTAAGATATAAGTGTGGCTTACATATGGATTTTCAGGATGCCAGATTGGATGCTCCACGAGCTACAGTTACAAATGTAACCTCTTTTTTTAAGACTTATGTTTGGGAGAATAGAATTGGAACAATCTTGCTGTTCTGCACAAATCTAATTGCTGTGTCAAAACAGCAATGGGGGGTGATGAATATTTGCATTTCCCCATTCACTGGCCATTTCTCCGGCTTCTCACATGCCTGCATTAGTGGTCAAGAAGAAAGCTCGCTGGGTGACTTGCTCCCCTCCTTCCTGGAACTTTGAAAAAAAATTAATGAATTACAAACTATTAGTTCTGTGAGAAAACTGTGAAATCTGATGGAGAATTTGAAGGTACCTCAGTGATTAACACTGATTGCTGTGGACATGGAAACATGTCTTGAGAACAGATACATCTTTTTCAACCAAAAGCATTAATTATCTTCAAACGTGTGATTTCTTTGTTTTTATTTAGACACATTTTCAAGGTTGCGATTTAGTAAGTAGGAAGAAATAATGACGGTTGTGATTGTATGTGGAGAAGCAATATTTTAAATTTGCATTTGAAGCTTAGGGGGTGGAGATGAAGTTAAAAAGAAAGAAAGAAATCCAGGTGAATCTAATTATTCCTTATGTGCTCTCAGTAGTTCACATACATGATAGACTATCATATTTGTGCAATCAAAAGGACTATGAAATTTAAGTTTGAAAAAAAGGATTTGGGCACTAAATCTAGCAAACAGTTAATTATGCTGAGATAATTAGATAGCGGAAAGTGTTGGATTTAGTTCTTTTGCATAGTTCATTTTCATTTACTACCAAGTCTTCATGATTCTCTGCAGGCAGAAATTATTAGTATTCTATTCTTAGGAAGAATAGTGAATGACTGACAAAGGATTACAACTTTCAAAAAAAAAATGTGACAGAAACTTTCATGTTGACCTAGTCACATATTTTCTTGAAAAAAAAAAAAAGAAAAGAAGCAAGAATTTTTTGTTATTACAATTTCAACTTAACTTTTAAATGCAGAAAAATATTATTTTAGGAGTTTAAAAGACCAATCACAGTCCAAGAACATTTTCTAGTATCAATCGAAAGCAAAGCAAAGACCTTGATTTATGAATTAGTGCTATTTTATCAAAAGAAATCTACAAACTGGTTGGAATTGTGCAATTTTAAGTAACGTGAATTTGCTTAAGTAATCAGTATTTTGTTGTGTTATTAAGGTTTATGTGCTTTAATTTGAGGTCAAGTGAGCAAATAAACATGTAACACAATAAAGCCCCAGGTCACCTCCTGACCTTGAACTGTGGCTTTTCACCTTTTTCCAGTCACATTTGACTCTCCCTAAGAAGTATAAGCTTTGTAAGCCCTCACCTGTCAATGGAATAACTTGGTGATTATTGTCAGAATACAGGCTTCCTTTATCCATCCTTTATGACTGAATAGATTGCTTTTTGTGGAATATGTGTTTCAGTTCTAAAGAAACATCCATCACAGCCTCAGAATGGAATTGGAACTCCTGCTAACTACAAGGTTTGCATTTCTTCACATTTTAAAGAGATCGGAAACTAGTATTATCATGTTCTCTTTGAATGTACATTTAAATGCTACAAGTACATACTAACCACACACCCAATCATAGAGGCAGCACATACATGTAAGGGTGTTTATAAGCCTCAACTTAAACATCTCTATAATGATGTTATTGATCTAGATAAAATGTTTAGTGACAAATATACTCAAACCAGACATGTTGGAGGTTAGAAAAAAAGTATGCTTTCTGTTAAACTGACAAACATTTTTAACAAAACTCTAACTGTTTACTTTATCTAAATTTATGTATGAGTGGAAGTAAATTCATGAATTATCTTAAAACTTCCCTCTGAGCTTTAAATTTACACAATAAACAAGTACATGCAATTTCTTCTGTAAAAGATTGTCATCCATTCCCTAAAGTAACAGTTTTCTCAAATGCTGACATAAATTGATTGTTCAAATGATGATTGTAAATATAAATTTATAGGTAAATAATACAACATCAATTTAGTTATAATCTATAACGATGCAATGCTAATGACAATATTTTTCTCCTTAATATTCTTTAAGCTAAATCTAGAATAAAGACATTGCTCTGTCTCAGATGTCATTCTTATTTCTTAACCAAATTAATTCTGTTGTTCATATTTTATAACCATGCTAGTATTAAGTTTCAACAAATTTCTAATCATGTTTTCTACCTAAAAGTAGGCTCTAGTCCCAAAATTACTGGGCTCTAAAGTTTACAAATTTAAGATGAGTTAACAACATACATTTCTCCCAATTCTAGAATTACTACCAGCACTCAGGCAAAAATTTCTCCAACTCTCTGTTCTACCAATCATGTGCTATAAAACTATAAGGACATTTGGGAGGACCCCAAGATTCAGAAGCACACTTCAGGCTGTATGTAGGTATGAAGACAGTAGGAAGAACTCCTCTCACCAAGTTCCCTTCCTTCCTGTCATTCACCAATAGAAAGCCATATGTGATTTTTCTGGAAGACATGGAGAGCTGAGAGTGAGAACTTGCCCACCAAGATGATATCACCCCACTGGCAGTCTTATTATCAAAGAACTCCAAATACAAAAATAATTTTGGGGTCTTTTATAAGTTTGAGAATTTTCATACCTCTTATTATCAGACTTTAATACAAAGGCATAGCACACATAAAGCATTCAGATTCTAAAGACTTAAACTGGGCTTGTTTTGACATCAAAATATTTTTATTGACGTACATTGCACATTGAACATATTCTCACCCTACCTCACATTGTCACCATTGATTTTCTTGTCCTCCCTATCAAGAATCTAGAAACCACATTATTTGGACTAAAGTAATTTAAACATGTATGAAATTGAGTATAGTGCCACAGTTTGTCTGATCTAAAGAGGTTTTAGTCACCATGATGAAATACCTGAGACAGAGGACTTAAAAGAGAACAATTTACTATTGGTCACCTTTTGGAGACAAGGGCAATTTGATATGTCATGGCAGTCAGGAGAGAAAGTAGGGAGAGGGACTACCTTATAATGACATGATGCCAAGGACCAGTTTCTTCCAAATTCCAATTCTCAACCAACATTGTACTAGTTAAACATTATACTAGTTAGTGCTTTAAGCCACTGAGTAATGAATGATGCAATAATTTGAGGACAAAAACTATTCAAAGCATCACAAAAGGAAGCAAGGAAGTATCTGTCTTTTTCTTCTTTTGTCTCCTTCCTTTTAAATTAATCTCAGGTCACAAATTCCAATTCCTCAATCATCATTACAAGACACAAAAGGGCCCTTCCAGATCTTGATCTAATTTAGATCACACTTTTCCCCAATACCTCTGTTTGTGTTTCAGCTTTTTTTAGCTCTCCCTGGCCCTTGTCTCTGCTTCCCAACCCTATATGATAAACAGCTTTGTCTTTTTACATACTTCACATCATATTATTCTGCAATTACAGGTTCCAATTCACAGATATAAGTTACTATGGCCTTAATTTATAAGGGCTAATAAATCTCTCTTCTTTGTAAGTTGATCTACTCATGTATCTCCTATAGAAATCTATGGAACTGTGATGTATGCTGGTAGGACCATCACTTAGGAGACAAAAGCAAAAGGATCACAAGTTTAAAACCAATTATATAAATGACACTTGTCCAGAATCAGTAGGAGCAAATGAATCTCACAATACATCTCCCTCCTTTCATTTGGCACAGTTGGCCTCTAGGTGATAGCTCCCATAAGCAGTGAGCAGATCTTAGATCACACCCACATCATCCTGCTTGAATACTTATCATCATCCTGAACACTGTCATCCTATGAATTTTCTGGTATGCCTCCATAGCCACCAACAACCACTTCAGTACCAGTGAGATTTTCACCATTCCTTATGCCATGTCACTTTTCAACGTCCTGACATTCCCAGAAAATAAAGCTCACCCTGGACATGAAAAATGTAGGCCCTCTCTTTGAGCATATTCTTCTGTCCCCTGGAGCCTTTCTCTATATCTCCTCTTGTACATAATACAGTCCCTGGAACATCTTATGAATCCATCCTTCTCCCTAATTGCCTCAGTTAATTTACTCAAATAGTATCAGCTCTTTTGCATGTATATTTTTATCATATTTTATTAAACTTGGATTTATCATTTATAATTTATTCACCTATTTGGCTCTGCATTTGAGCAATATAGATCTGCAGTCTTCTAAATATCTACACTCTTATTAAAGTTTTGCTTCAAAACTGTTCTCAAAATGTTGTTTGTCTCTTCTTTCATTCCTTCAAATCTTATCATTGTACTTGAACCATCTTTTCAACATCTACTCTTTTTCTTTATACTAAATATTAAGATCCCTTTGGTGAAATAATTAGATCTTAGTTTTACTAATTCAGTCCATCCCAAGAAGCTTCCCTGCATATTTAAGCAGTCATCATGATATATTTCCTCTTTTAAATTCTGTTTGTGTTTTTTCTCTCTAATCTCCTTTCACCTGATCACCCTGGAATATTTCTTAATGTTAGAGATACCTTTTAAGCTCTCCTGCCTTCATCATCAAATTCTTTTTCCATAATGCTGCAAGAGTTTAAATTCTGTAGAATAAATCAGGCCCATTTATTTCAGTCTTTCACATGCTGTAGTAGTTCCCATTTGGCATATAGCCATTCAAAACTGGGTTCCTGCACAACTGTTAATTTCTTTTCATGTGATGTTTTTCAAATAATTTAAGTTCCAGAAACAATGATTTACTCATAGATACCTATGTTTGCTGTATCATTTTTCATACTAGTTAATATGAACAATTTTCTTTATTTTTGCTTTTCTTGGAGAATTAAAACCTTCACACATTTTTGAAAAATCCCTGTACAAACTTTACTGAGTTCCTTGCTCTCTTCCAAACACTGTTGAAATATCTAGGAAATGAAGTAGGCTTTTGAAAGAATATAACATTTAAGCTGTGAATGAGAACCTAATCAACCCAGACCAGGTGTACTGTTGGAGAAATATTGATTCCAACCTTGGTTATTGAAAGAACTGTTATACATGTGAATTGCTTTGGCATAAGGAACGACATTAGTAGAATGAATGGATTGTTTCAGGTGTTATGTTTCTCCCAAGACTCCCAATCCAACATTATATCTTACTACAGTAACATAAACAGGCAACATGTCCAATAACATTTTGAAAAGGGAATAAGAAAGGTATAACAACTGAACATCAACATTTTATCTTTTTTTGCTCAGATTTTCATAGGTAGTATATAAAATATTCTGCTTATAAAACACCCCTAGACTATATATCTTATTGCTATACAAGGGCCATGGTAAAATAAACCATTTGTCAAAAGAAAAAGAAGAGTTAAAAGAGTTATAATAGCAATGCCAGAAATTTCAGAGTGAGAATAAGGCAGATTCATAATTAATTTACTCTATATTTGTACCATAAAAGCTAAGATATGCTAACTATATGTATATACATAAGATATATAAATATACATATACCACACATGTAGAAACCATTTTATATGTGTGTGTAGAATCCAACCTTACACATAGTGAGAATAATAAAATATTCTCCTCATAAATAAGTAATCGAAGCTAGTCCTTCCTCCTCCTTGCCAATAACAGAGCTATAAGGGATCACAATACACTGACTGGATCTATGATTTTATGTGTTCATTGCTAATGATCATGTATTCAATGGTGAATAAAGCATATGATTTGGTCCGTAAGATTGAAATGCCAAGCCGTAAATAATTATTTCAACAGTAAGGACTACAGTAAAATTGAGCAGAGAAAGAACGTATGTCTGAAAAAAAAAACCCACAATGAACTCATTGAAGAAATGTGAGCTAAACTGGGAGTTAGAATAGAAAACACACGCAAGGCAAACAGATAATGAAAAGCATTTTAAGCTGATGGGCAATAGTCTACAGAAGAAAATTCTAGAGAGAGATATAAGGATAAGAGTGGCCATTGTGTCATCCAACAGTACCAGGAGTCTTTTTTATTTCACATGGCTTGTTTAAATTTTTGACTGTTCCTTAGGATCAATTAGAAACGTGATTAATTCAGGTCAGTGAGCTGTCAGTTAAAGTGAAATATGTCATTCCCATGCTATAGCATCTGTTAGTGGAGAATCCTTTAACATGCTCTCTAAACAGCGACAGTGAAGAGCACGGATGGGCCCATAACCTGGCTCTTTAAGTAGCTGCAGTAAACAAAGAAATTTCAGCCGAGATGAAAGTACTACATATAGTTTGTGAGAAATAAATCTTCATCAATTTTAGAAAGATTTTGCAGTGTCTTCTTGTCACACTTTGGCCTAGAGTATATAAACAGGTAAAGAAACAGTGAGATATTCCATTTCATAGGCATATGTGACATATTAAATAAAGCAGTAATAAGTTTGAAGGGATAAACAAGTCAGTTTTGAGAGAAGCAAGAATTCCAGCTTAAAGCAGATAGAGTTTATTTGACAATAACAGAAAGCTGTTAAAAGCTTTCAAACAGGGAAATATTATGAACAGAATTGTGCGTTAGGAAAATTAATCAAGCAGGATACAGGATGCCTAGGAAGCAGAAAGACACTTAGAAGCAGGAAAACAAGCTATGCTATTGTGAAAAGTCTAGAAGTCATGGTGCTTAAACTAGGGTAGTGGCAGTGGGAACCAATTTGGCAGAATGAATGGAACAGTAATTTGCAGGTCTTGGCAACTGATGAGGCCCAAGGGACTTATAAATCATTCCAAGCTTTTGAGCCTGAATGATTGTTAAGATGGTGCTGCAGCCAGTTAAATAGAAAGCAGAGAAAGACGAGCAAATTTGAGAGGAAGAGGTGCAAATTTAGGTCAAGTATGATATCCAGCCGGTGGTGTTCGGTGGACCATTGGAAACAAACTGAATGTAAATTTGCATTGTTCAGGATATGAGAGATGAGAGAGTCCAAAGACAGGCCTTTGAGTATACCTACCTTTAAGTAGCAAACACTAATTAATAATATCAAGTAAAGAGCATTTTCACTGACTCAAGACAAAGAGGAACATCAAGCAAGATAAGCAACTATTGCACTTGATGTAAAGATGAATTAAAGTTCTCTATATATGGATTAATTAGATCCATATATATGGTATTTTCAAGAGGTAACTACAGTAGAAAATCAATATTGAAAAGACGAATGTGAACCATGTCAAATAAAGTCAAGTTTTTGTTTTTACAATGAAAAAATAGACTACAATAAAACAAACCAAGTAAAGTAATATATAAAAAAATGTGCCTCGCAAAAGAGTTAAACAGCAAACTTCAAAGGTATACAAATAATGTGATTATACTTTTTGAATATATAAGCAACATGGGGAAATACTTATGAATATATGTGTTATATATGCATCATATTTGCAAATTATTTCTTAATGGTAAGCCAGGTTGTGTGTGTGTGTGTGTATGTGAGTGTTTGTATGTCTCTGTGTGTCTGTGTCTATGGTGTATGGACTAGAAGTTATGGTGATTTTGTTGTTTAAATAGAATAGCAATAAAGTAGTCATCAGAATTGTTTCAGAAGGCAAGTTAAGGTACAGAAATTAATTTTGTTTATTTGTTGCTTGCAATGTGTATCTTTGTCTGCATGTGGATATGCACATTATACAGGACACATGTAGAGATCAAAGAACAACTTTCAGGAGTTATTTCTCTCCATCCATGCGTGCTTTAACATACTGTCTTGCTATCCCACATAAGTTGCATTTAACATATGTGGCACACATTAGGTAATCTATGAGAATCTGTACACAATGTCTTTGCTAGCCATGCCTTTTGCTTATACTCTGCTTTGCTTTGGTCGGAAGGGTAGTGAGTAATATGTCAGATAACACTAATCTTTTCAGTAGCGCTTCTCATGGCCAGCCACAAGTTTGTCACCTAACTGCCCACACTCAAGTATAGTTTTTATCATCATAAGACTCTAATTAGAATACCCAGATAATTCAGATGCTACCAAAAATATTTATATAAATTCATTCACTAAGGTATGAATTAAATGCTAAATGCTTACTGTACATGACAAGGATGTAGCGTTTAGGGAATATATCAATAGCTAAATATGACAATGTTTCTATTCTCATAGAGAATGTAGTTTTTATGCACAGTTAAATGAACAAGCTATATTAAGAGTTAAATAATTAACATATAAATAATAAGCATCCCATAGTTTTAGATTGTACATAGTTCTTGGGGTTATCTCCTACATGATTCTTATCCTTGCTGAAATTACTGTTTTGTCTTTGTCATCACTTAATTTTCTTCATCCTAAAGCTTTATCCAAATGTGTTTCATGTAGTCCAGGTGTCTTGCAGTTCTGGGTCTTCCCACCTTAGTCTCTCGTGCACTGGTGTACTAAGTATGTGCTATCACACCTGGGTCTTCTGGGTGTTTCTTAATCTAGCAGAATTGATGGTTAAATGTACATAGCAGAATACAGAGCTAGAGAACTTAAAGCAAAATCACTAAAACATTCAAACATAGCACTGACAGAAAGAATGTGATCAAGTACTGTACTTTATCAATGTCACTGGGATCCTAACAAGAAATTTTGGAACACAGGATATATTAGGAGATAGAATGTCCATGAAATTTCCAAATTAGCTAAAGAGTCAGTTAAACATTGGATGAGTATCAAGCACAACTTTCTAGGAAATACATGAAGAATGTGTTAGTCACCTTCTAACTGGATGGTCAAGTATTAACAACTTACTCATTGAAAAAGAGTTTTTGTAATGACAGAATAATGTTCCAAAAAAAGTTGGTGTATTTGGAATGTATTTCACTGTTGGTGCTCAGCTTTGAGACACGGTAGTTGCTTCAGGGACTTTCTAAAGAAATTAAGTTATAACATAGGAAACTGGTAGAAATGAAATGCATTAGTATGGAATCTTACTTTCTGAGAAGAGTAACAAGTATCTCACAATGGTGATGATCAAGTGAACCAGGGTATGGTAAAAGTGATATTAAAAAAAAAGTGATATCCTATTCTTGGAGGCAGAATAGGATATAAAACTGCTTGGTTTGCTTATTGATTCATTTTGTAGAGAGGAGAATAGAAAATCAACTCAATTTCCATTCAGTGTAAAAAAACTGAACATTATATGAACTAAGACATAAACTACATACATGCAAAGTAAGAAGATGCTTGTTAGAAGCTTAGATGGACTTGCAGACAGTCTGTCCTCATCGTAGGCTGAAATGAGCTTTTTTCTGTGACTGCGAACAAGCATGCCTTCTTTCAGTGTTGGACTATTTTTGTTTACAGCACACTTTTCTTAAATTGTTTGGATAACTGACCTTCAAATCTCTTCACCTCTTTGCCTAATTCAACTAAGTTTAGACTTACAGGAATGCAAGATATTTTATTCACTAGGATGTTTAACATATCCATGAATAATTAAAATTAATACAATAAGGCCAATGTTCTAGTGTATTTTGTAATGTATGTTTTAAAAACATGACTGCTGTAGGGTAATAACTGTAAATATTTATTCTGTGTTGTTACTTACCTTCTAGCTACAGAGATACTGAGCTACTGAACTAAGTAAGTATTTAGCCTTAAATTGTTTGACCTAGGAAATAAAACAGGTGGAGATTGAGAAATGAGGGGTGGAGGAGTCACCTTCATGCCAAGAATGAATTATGTCCTCAACTTCCAACTACGAAAGGCACCAAATTGGAGTAATTTTCTTCAATTTTCCTATTCGAGAAGGACTTCCATTACATTTTTTAAAAGATTTTATTTTTTCCACCTCTTTTAGCAATAAGGAATGAGTGGTAACATTTCAGAAAACAAGGAATTATGTAATAAATAAAATTAAATCAGCAATAGTCCCACTTGTAAAGACTGTGAGTCCCCATCATGAACATTTTCTACTACACCATTATAGACGTAGCACCCATAAAAGGACATATCCACCCTTAGCCAGGGTTTTCTTTACATAAATTACAATTCAGAAAAATAAGTCTGAGGTTGTAATCTCATAAATACATCATATTATGTAGACATACATAATTTACCTCTCATTTTTTTCAGTTTTTATCTATTCCATTATTTAAATTTCAACTAAAATTGCCCAATTTGATTCTTAAATGTAATCATTTGATTTTCTTGGTATGTATGTGCATAGTATATTTGCATGTATATATGTATACATATGAACATAAATGGGTATTCAAAAATCTTTATCATTTTTATTGCTTATTATGAAGATTAACATTTAGACACACTTTCCCTGATGTCTTCCAGCTCAAAATCCACCATTTTTATATTTCCATCTTGACACTTTAGCGTGTGTATATGTCACAATTTTTTTTCTATCAATGCAGCTTACTACACTTGTAGAAACACCATAACTTATTTAAACCTACACCTTATTGAAAAATATTGCTTTTGGTTTTTCTGTTTTAAAGGCACAATTAATACTTCAGAAAACAGTCTCGTAAACCCTTGTATACTGCACACAAAATAGTCAATATGACAAATTTTTAAAGTAATCGCTCAGTAGCCTTATGGCCACACATATAAAGCCCATAACCACATTAAATTCATGTTACAATGCTCTCAGATACATCTACATATAGACAAATCTGAGAGTGTATAGAACAAAAACTGGTACAAGTGTGTTTAGACTGTCCTAAGGAAAGCCACGGACGAGAGTGGAAATCAGCATGAGATTGAATTTTTTTTTTACATTTGAAATAATTTATAACTTTGAAATTTGTGGTTTTATTTTCATCTTTGCATGTCACTTATTCTAAAAGATAAAATGTAAATGCTTGTCTTTTTACTAGCAAGAGTACGATTTATAAATATTATTCAAGGGAAACAACTCAGTCCCAAATAATTAATATATACCTGGTAATTCACTGCATTTGTAGTAGTCAAATGTGCCAAAAGGCTTCTCAAATTCTTGAAAATGTAAACATTCTTCACAGAGCCAGGTAAATGTCTGAAATACCAATTTTGTGGCACAGACCATAAACAATTCCATAGTATTAAAAACCCCCAAACCTATGAAGAAGTTTTAAGAAACACTGAGCAGACTTTATACAATTTTATGTATTGCTCTTCCCCCCAGGGGCAGGATGCAACATTTTAAAACAGGTATTTACTGCATACTTAAAAACCCTCTGGCCAGATCACCAACTGTTTCCTATGATGTAGACAACTCTCTTTCTAGGAGGAATGCCTTGTCTACAATGGTAGCTCTCTTTCAATATTTTTGGAACAAACTAGTTTGCATATCTGAGGGTGAGGGGGTTGTACCTTCAAATGAAGCTTCTTCTTCTTCTTCCCAGCATCCTCTCTTCAGCTCAGATGTGAAGAAATGCACGAGAAAGCTCCCTTTAGCACCGTAATGTTATTACTACATATCTAATAAATCTGCTGCTTTCAACCCATGTTCCTGTTCTTCACCATGTGGCTATATATTAGATAAAGCAAATGTGAATGACAGCTGAATATTGACTAAAGAAGAGTAATTAGAGGAGAAAAAAAAAGTGTTCCATAAAAAGAGACCCAAAATGTATAAAAGCAGCTTATTATAATTTAAAATTGAAAAATTTCTCAAGTATAGAATATGTATCTTCAAACAGATAAAAGACATGCATCAAAGACAAGGGTCCTAACTGGTAGCTCAGCGGGCTAAGAAATCTCTGACAAGTTTAATTTGAGTGTTCCGGTGTAGCCACCCTTCCCCCAAATAGCCATAGAGGAAGCCTGGAAGGTGGAATCTGTATTCCATGGCTACAGCAACTTTTAAAGTCATGGGTGAGAAGCTGATGTTACTTTAGGAACAATAGAGAGGAATTTGGCAGCTCAATAAGTGTGTTGGTTTGTTGGTTTCACAGTAGCTAGCACTATGTCATGAAAGTTCGTTCCCCTACTGCATGTCAATAAAGCTGATACCAACACTGCTGAAGCACCAACCAAATGTAGGCCTAAGGAACAGCTTGCATGTACTTCTAGAAGCCGTCTTATGTAAACAGCAATGCTTATTGAAGAAAAAAGACAACATGTAACCATGTATCTATGTTTATTATACATTTTACAATAATCTTGGACATTATATAATTTCCCAATAATTGAGTGTGGTAACTGTAAGGTCAGATACACATCTTTAGACTCATTTGTCTACGATATGTTTGAGTAACTTCATTAAAGGCTACATTTTAAACAATGGAAAAATTTTTTTTTAATTTGTGCTATTCAAAATATATAGGATATATAGAAGGTTAAATTTAATCTGTAAGTTTAACATATTTCCCTATTATTTATTCAAGATTAGGAAGTTGCTAAAACAGCAATTCAACCCAAGTTGTAACCTGAGGTGATCTTCAAGGGTTAAATGCCCCTACCATGGAAAATTAAATGATCAGGCTAGTTAAGAACTCATAAACAATGACAGGATATTGCACCGATTTCTTCTGCATGGCACACGGGATGTGAACAACTTCAAAAGCGCCTGTAATACTATGCTTTACTATTCAGTAAATTAATCAGGAAATAATACCTTAAATGTATTATGTGTGTTTTAGATAGTTCATTTCCTTTTAATCTTGCATCCTTAAAAAGTCTCACAAAAACCTTTAACAAGTGGATTATAAAACTACTAAAATTCTAATAATTAAAGATGGTATGACTCACTTCAAGACAGCTTTGGATATTTCTACAGGCTGATCCCAAAGGATACATTTTCTGAATGTTTGTTGTCATTAGACTGTTCTTCACCACCTTTGCTTACTGAAAAGATAGTATTGGTCATGACATATAGCTTTGTACTCTAAATGAAGCTTCAATCTGAAATCTATTTCATTAGAATCAAATTTTAAAATGAAAAATGTCAATTAACAATAGAGACATAAATTTCAAAAGCGATGGAATATGCTCAGGACAAGCCTTTGGATTCATCTCAAACTGTCCATCTGAGTTAGGCAGATATTTAAATATGAAGTCCATGACTAGAACAACGTGAAAATGAAGGAAATGTTTGTGATGATTCCAAGGGTGATTTCTGAGTATATTTTATAGCTTTTGAAGGTGAGGTGATTGCTCCCAATTAAATCTGATTACACTAAAGAAGTGGGTATAAAAAAGGAAAGGGAGACATGTGTGTGCAATGGTATGCAGAATACCTTTGTAAAGTGGACAGCTCCATCCCATCTCTGTTCACACATCAGTCCTGCTAGAGAACTGTCCATCTACTGAATGTGTGTGTGTGTGTAGGGGAGGTTCTTGTTAATTTTTCTTCTCTTTTCAATTAAAACCATTTTGAACCTAGTCTGTTAAATATATACATTGACATTTTTTCTACTTATGCTTAAGCATTATGGAATAAACACAATGGACAAACTTAGGAATTTTTCTAATTCCTAAATAAATAGATTTTAAAAACAAGAATGCTTCATCAAATGAGAAAAAACATAATGCAAAATAACCTTTAATGCCTATTTGTCTTGAATACTTAATAACAGAGCATTAACTCAGCATAAGCTTTGACTATACACTAAAGGTGGAATGCTTTAGTTTTTGCAACATACACACTGACACACACACACACACACACAGAGAGAGAGAGAGAGAGAGAGAGAGAGAGAGAGAGAGAGAGAGAGAGGAGCAGAAAAAGGGAAAGGAAGGGAGACAAGCAGAAATTATATATATCATTTTCCTGATTTTATGAGCAATCCTGTCTTTATGCTTCCTTAAATGTGAAGCTGTTTCAAAAATGACATACTGTGTCAAATGCATAATGATTATATAATATGGACAAAAATCCAGGGCAATGTATATAACACACCAAAATCATTTCACATAAGATCTTTTTTTACTCATTTGATCTAAAAATATTCATCCAGTAAGGTTTGATGTACTAAGAAGCACCCACAATGGGAACATAAACTGGGCAGCAACATGTGACATCTCAGTGAAACTGGCATTACTGTGCTCTCTTGAAGACTGTTTTACATGCAAATATATATATATATATATATATATATAAAACAAATCATTGGAAAAAATATGAATCACCCAGTGTTACAGTATTTTTTTATAAAACTCCATCATGTCAAATAATACAGTAAAACAGATTTTTTCATATGAAAATAAATTGTAAATTATATTGAGTACCCAAATGAGAAGTATGAATCAACTTAGTTTACGAAGATAAAATAAGCTTTCCTCTGGTTTGATATTTCTACATGTAGTTTCAGCAAGATCCAATGGTTACAGAGTTAAGAGAGAAATATCCTCTTTGTCTTTACATTCTATTCTTAGTTAATTTTTCTAAGGTTCAACTTTATTGCATATTTCAGGATTTCAATACACATGAGTGACTACCAGTTTCAATTAGGACATAAAAACAAATCTTAGAAAATCTCGCTTATAGACTGATTTAAAACAAACCCAGAAAAAATGTGAAGATGTAGATAAAATGTTCCTTCCCAGAAACCATGATAAGAAATTTAGAGATTCAGAGTCATACACAAAAGAACTCTCATTAGGTTTTACTCTGGATCCCAGCATCAGATCCAACACAGAGATGTTAAGAACTTCACTGATTCCCATAGCTCCAGGCTTCAGAACAGCTGCAGCACTGGGCCAACCCCAAAACACTAAACTATAGGCTAGTTAAAAGACAAAAGCTCTTGAGGACTTACCCGGCACAAAATCAGGTATAGGCATTTTCTAGCAGTAGACTAGTAAAATAAAGATCCAGATTCCAAGCCCTTATCAAAATGAGAACAAACCTGTAAACACAGTATTTATGTCTTACTAGACTAACTACTGTGATCTCAAGATTCTGCCCAGTTTTAGAAAAGGGCTGATCCACAAGGCCTCAGAATTTGTTCAGAACTTGAAGCTCCAGGCAGACATCTGGTTTTATATCATGTATTAAGTATCTCAACTTATATCAGTGTCACTGACCTCTGTAGAGCCAGATCCATGCCACACCCACATTGTGTACTCAGGTTCAAGTACCGATATATGAAGATAGGTATCATAACAGCACTCAAGATTATAGGATCTTGGTCCATTATGTTTATCAAGGTCCACAAAGCCTCATATTATAAGCTATTCCCCATATACCTAAGATCCAGGTCTTCTTCCACAAATCAAGCTCTATTTGATATCAACTCCCCAAAGTTTTTTCTGGTGTTATGCTAAAATCCCACACACTAGGGCCATTCTAACCCTAGTTTTATTAACCCAAGACACTAGACTAGCACCAATAAGATAAGATTCCAAGAACATGACAATGTATCAGCAGCTTCCAGGACCCAAGGTTCTAAGCCTTTCCTTGCAGCATGGCAGTTTTGGCTCTAGCTTTAAATCACCTCTAATGGGCCCTAGCCATTATGTGGATACAGCCTTAAAAACATTCATATACACCTAAATACTAACTTGAGTATCTAAGCCTATGAAAACTTATTCATCAGGCTTATCATAGAGGACTACAAATTTTGTCTGCATCTAAAGTCCAAGACTTCCATTTGGCCCATGTTAAGCTAAACTCTGCATCCATCTACATGTACCCAGGCTTCAAACCTATCTTCTAAGACACAGAAGGCCATATGGGTCTTGATGGCATAAAAGCAAAACCCTCTCTCTCACTTAACAAGAAAAGAAGAAAATTCACCAAAGACTCCAGAAGCATTCTGTCCTTACCAGTATGACCAATTTTTTATAGCACTTTATAGAATCTTTAAAGCACTGTAAATGAAAGCTAGTTTTAAAAGAACATTTAAAATGTTTCTACTTCTTCCAATACACAGATGTAGGCTAGCCCACAAGATCATGAATATTCATGGAAACATAATAGCTCAAAAGAAGAAAAATCAAAGTATCACTGTGCATCCCAAAGATACAGAGACTAATCAACTACACTAGACAAATTTAAAATAAGAAAACTTCAAGTTTAATGATTGTCACCTACTACCTCTGACTTAAAATCTTTCTGTCCCCTCTTTTTGAATGAACCTTGGATCTTAGAAAGAGGAAGTATAAAATACATATCCCATTTGGGGCTGAAAATACCAGTTTCTTATTTGTTGCACCTTGATCTGTTTGAATGAGTCTCCATGTTTCTCACCATCTCTGACAAAAAGAATCTTCTCAGAATAGGGTTGAGATGTGCTAATTTATAGGTACAATAGTCTTTAGTAGTCTTTTAATACTATGTCCATTTAGAAGAACAGTAGTTTTAGGTGATTTCCTAGGGATTATGAATTAACTACCCTCAAGTTCCTGTACTATATAACAATGAAAGTTATATGCTTCCTCTTGTGGAGTGAGCTTTAAATCTAATCAGAAAGTGGTAGTTACTCCTATGACATTTATGCCACTATTGTAATTGTGGAATATCTTGCCAGGCTGGTAGATATTGTAGTTCACAGGATTCACAGTTGAAAAAGATTTAGGATTACTTTTTTTTTTCCTCTCGTAGAAAGCTATTCAGTAGGAATGAAAATTCCAGGTCAGTACCAGCTTGATTTCTCCATGTTTCATGATTCATACGTATGGTATCTTCAGGAATATGGTTTTACCAACACATTTTTTGATTGTTTGTGTGTTTGTTTGTGAGGGGTAATCAATAATAACACTATTATTAGTTTATAATGTTGGAATATTATATGACATACTGACCAATAAATTCCAAAGATAGAATCCCATCATTTTGAGTTTTTTTTCCCATTATCTAGTTCTATGTTGTCCTTTTTTAATGTGACACCAGTTCTAAAGTTTAACTCTTCAGAGGGTGTGTGTCAGTGTGTCTCACTGACACACTGACACACACACACACACTCATATATAGTTTTCATACGCTATTTAAAAAGGTCTTTTGCATTACTTAGCCCTCTAAGCATTTCCTCCTATACTCTGTCCTCTGATCCCTTACTTCTTTTAATTCTTTGTTTTCCATATTCTCCTTTAACAGCTTATACCACTACATTCTATTATATCTGTCCTCCCTTTAACCACTCACCCAATTGTTGTTCATTAATTTCTCAACCTCTATGGCTATTCCACATGGAACATATGTAACTGAGAATTAAAGGCTGATCTCTACAGGGTTTTCCAGATACAGTGTGGTAGTGGCACATAAGAACTCATAAAGCAATCAAATCAGTTGTGACAGCATGCATAAGACTGTGTAAGCTCAAGTTTTGAGGTTAACCTGAGCTACATGAAACCCTGCCTGGAAACAACGAAGATGAGTAGTATACCGCAGAAGCATGTTTACGTGTAACTTCTTATCTGGAAATCAATCTTCCTTGTGATCTTGTGAACTCATGCTGAAAGCATCATGCTAAGTATCATAAACTAGACACACAAATACTACATAATGTCTGTTACATATGAAACCCCAAAAGTCAAATAAACAGAAAAATGTTAAATGATTTCTTCCAGAATCTGACCATGTAGAAAAAAAGAAATACTGGCTAAAATGCACATGGCTTCAGTTATACAGGAAAACACAGTACAAGAAGCCCAGTGTATAACATGGTAAATATAGTTTATAGGATATCATTTAATACTTGAAAGTTGATAAGCAATAGATATTAAATATTACATGTAAAGGAAACAATACAATTTGATGAGCATGCTAATTAACATAACCATGTTTGCCAAAATATCGGGCTGTATACCTTAATACATGACTTGTATGTCAATTACATTTCACTTAATCTGAAATAATACAAAGAAGTGACGAATATCTTTGATGGAAATACCAGTAGACTACACATGTCAAGAGAAATCATTAATGAATTTGAAAATATGTCAACAAAATTTCTCAAACTGAAATATAATGGAAAGCAATAATGAAAAAATCCAGAGCAGAACTATCAATAACCGAAACAACTTAGAAAGTTGTTATTTAAATTTTGCAAGTTTTACAAAAAAAGAATGAAGTGGAAAATGTTTTGTGTAATAATGGCTACAAATATTTTCAAAATTAATGACAAATACTAAACCCACAGACCATGTGGCCTCCAAATTATTGAGCAGGACAAGTACACAAATTTAAGAATACCATATTAAAGCTACATAAACCGGAGACAAATAATAATCTTGAAAGAGAAAAATGCATTTCCTCGATGAGTGACTATTATAATTCCAGTGGCTTATTTCATGTATTGTGACAATACATGAAAAGAAGGGAGAAGTACATGGATACTCCAAGGCTATCTTCAAAGCTTTCCTAAACTGTCCTCAAATAAAAGAGCCATTTGTTACACATGCAAAGCTATTCCTATCATTCTGATCCTGCTCAGATGGTGTTCCATCCCTCTTCCCTGCATGTTTGATAATCTTTAGGGTAGTCTGATGTTTTAAGTTCTTCATAATTGGAGAAGGATGGTGAAAGCACTAAAAATGTCTAGCTTCTCTTCAGTCACCAAGAATAGTTCTTTGCAGACTTATTTCCATATCATTACAATAGGCAGTAGAGCACAGCAGACAAAAAGACAGACATAGGAGCCAAGTTGCCGGGCCTCAAATACTGTATCTAGCACTTTTCAACTATGTCCATTTGAATGAGTTATTTAACATCTCTGTGCTCCGATTTCCTCAGCTGTAAACCATGAACCATCATAGCAGTATGATCACAAATGTAAACATGCATGAAGAGCATAGAAGAGCATGCACTGGTGGTTTCACTTACCTTTGACTAGAGAAGATATTTCTTAGCCCAATTCACACTGTAATATCCTGGAAATAGGAAATCTGTGGTCTTGAGGAAATTATCAAAATCTCACTCATGACTATGAATAATTTATTATTTGATGATGAAGCTTTTGTATGTCAACATTTAAAATGGCATTGTCTTAAGCAAGTTCAATAGGGCTATAACATACAAAATAAATAAAGGTTAAAATCAACTGTATTTATATATTGACCAATGGGCTCTGAAAAAAGTAAATTAAGAAAATCCAATTACATTAATATAATAACTACTTAATAGCTAACCAAATAAGTACAAGGATTATCCATTAATAACTGAAACTGTGTTCATTGAAATAAAGAGCTCAATAAGTGAAAGTACATCTTATTGTCTTGATTATAAGTTTTAATATTGAACATATTGAAGTCAGTACACCCTATGTTGATAACGGATAAAACAAAATCTCATCAGAATTCTAACTACCTATTTTATAGATGGGTAAACTGTTCTTTATCTTCATACATAGTGGCAAGGGGCCCAATTTAGCTAAAGTTGTCTCATAAATAAGAAATTTAGAGAAACCTTAATTCTTGTTTTCATAATTTATCATAAAGCCTAGGCAATCATGAAAAAGTGAGTTTATGGACAGACAGATGCACATATCAATAGAATGGAATTCAGATTAGCCATGTACCTACAGTTCATGTTTGGAATGGCTGTCAAGACCATTCAGTGTGAAGGAACAGTCTACTTGGGGATCCTTCCCATATACAGACTCCAAACCCAGACATTATTGTGGATGCCAAGAAGTACATTCTGACAGGAGCCTGATATAGCTGTCTCCTGAGAGGCTCTGACCAATACAGAGGCGTATGCTTGCAACTCACCATTGGACTGAGCACAGGGTCCTCAATGTGGTCCCCAATGGAGGAGTTAGAGAAAGAACTGAAGGAATTTGCAACCCCATAGGAAGAACAATAATATCAACCAACCAGACGCCCCCCCCCCCAACAGAGCTCCCAGGGACTAAACCAGCAACCAAAGAGTACACATGGAGGGACCCATGACTCCAGCTGCATATGTAGCAAAGGATGGCCTTGTTGGACATCAGTGGAAGGAGAGGTCCTTGGTCCTGTGAAGGCTCAGTGCCCCAGTGTAGGTGAATTTGAGTGTGGGGAGGAGGGAGTGATTGGTTGGGTAGGTGAGTGGGTGAAGGAACATCCTCTTAGAAGCAGGGGAAAGGGGAGGGGACACAGGGTTTCAGGTGGGGATTGGGAAAGAGGATAACATTTGAAATATAAATAAGGAAATTATCCAATAAAAATTGTTTTCTGAAAGATGAATACCACATGAAAAATAACAGATTTTTCATCCTACATAGGATGTTCAAAAAAAAAAAAAAAAAAAAACAGATCAAGATTAACAAATAACCTAAATTTGACTTGATACCATAAAACTGTAGATGTAAATTTTATTTAGACATCTCCATAACCCCAGTTTAAGGAGTGGTTTATTACATATGACACAACAACCAAAAACAACAATTAAAAGGTTGTCACACAGGATTTCAGGAAAGTTTAAAACGTTCGTCTAGTAAAAGATGTCATCCAAAGGGGGTGAGGCGATCTTCATCAGCATGGGACAAAATACTTACAACTGAGTAATAGGAAACCAATTCAGGGCAGGACATAGTGGCAAGAAGCTTGCATAGCTGTTTCCAGACTGTGTTCAATGTACAGCACTAAAAAGTTATTACAATTGCACAAGGAAAGAATTTTTTTTAAAAAAAAATAATTGGCAGGTTTTTTTCAAGAACTTCCTCAAATAGCTGGTAAAAACAAAGGAAAAAGAAAGAAATAATGTTGAGTTCAACATTATTGGCAATTAGCGAGCTGAAAGTTAAATATTGAGTAAGTATCAGAAATATTATCCATTAAATGGCTGTTATTTAAATAATAATATGAAGGTAAAAATGTAGAAAAGTTATTCTGTTTATTTGTTGTTGACAGAATGCAAGATGGTACAGTCACTCTTGGAAAGAGATAATATATTGTCACTCTTGTATTCCAGCAATTGTCACCCTAGGTGCATACATAAGAGAATTAAAACTGCATGTTCATTCAAGAAAATTGGTAACGAGCACTCATAGGAGTAGTATCCAGAATAGCTCAGAGGTAGTGACAACATAACTTTCCATCCATTGAAGAAAGGTTAAGCAAGGCATTATAAATCTATAAAATTTAATATCGTGAGTATACAGAACAGAATAAAATGCAAACTGCAATGTAGATAAATCTTGGAACACTAGAATTATCAAAATCTTTCTTAAAACATGAATACATATTGTGTAATTTTTAGATCAGTGTTTACAAGATACTTGGGGCAGGAGAAATTCAAAAATGCCTACTGACTAATGCTGGCTTCCCTTTCCAGGTCCCAAGAATATTCTAGCTTCAGGCCTTGATAGTTTCACAACAATATGAATAAACTGAAAAACACTGAATGGTGCACTTTAAAATTGTGACTTTCATGAAATATAAATTATTCTCTTTTGTCTTAATATTTTGATAGGCAGTAAATGATCCAACTGTGGTTGCACTTTAAAAGTATCTAATAAAGAAAATGATAATGACTACATTAGGAAGGGTAAAGGTTAACTCTGGACATTGTGAGATGCAGTTGTTGGCAACAGGGAGGAAACATGGTCACTCCCACCTGACATGGTACTTAAAGAGACAAAGTAAATGACAAGGATCCAAAATGTGAATGGGAGAGCAATGAAGTGAACTGGATTTTTTGACAAAGACATATTGTTCTTGGGAAAAAGCCTGCTTGGTGGACATAACATCACCTTTCTCCTAACACCCAGTTGTCTCTTCCTAATGTTTTTATTGCAGTTCAAATTCAATAGGGCAGAAAATAAGGAAGCTGATTGAATGCAGTGAATAGACACAAGTGCTCTGGGCACAGAAATGGTGGGAAAACCCTGTGCAAGTCTGTTCAGAAGTGCAAAGTTATCAGAGTCATTGTGAGGACAACAAATTCTATCTGATAAGAGGCAACAGCAGGGGAAAGAGAGCAGTGAATGGGAAGTAATGTCAGAAGTCTAGAGAAATGACAACTAGTCTACCTGACATCATGATGATGATGATGATGATGGTGATGGGGACACTAAGTAAAGGGATACTTCAGAGGTCTTCCTGATCTTGGAAATAAGTATTTGGGAATGACACATTGTGGTGAGTAACAGACCAGAAAGGTCAAATGACATCTTTCCAAATATAATGAATCTTCTTGTGTATAATAACTGAATATCATAATTCAGTATTCTCTAAAAGAAGGAAAAGTTGGTCTCCCAGCCCTGCCTTCACTTTCTTAAGACCATGGACTTGAGATAGTGGTGTCTCCCTAACTTGCAACATAAAAGCCATGTATCCCAGAAACTGTACTGCTTAAAGGGGATCTGGGCGTCTGTTGAATGCAGTCCATGCCAAGTTAGAAGAGAGAAAAAAAAATTGTCTCCAGTTAGATTAACCCTGAAAAGATATCTGCAGTTACATGAGTAATATGACTTAGTACGCTGCTCTTTTAGGTGTCATTCTCAAGAGCAGCTTGTTTGCTTTGTACCAGATCCTGATGCAGCACATCAGATTGCATTACTCACATAGTTTTACCTTCAGACATCACAATTACAGCTCAGTATAGTAAGTACAGACTTCTGGAGGGGAAAAGACAGCTTTTGATGAATTGTGTTTCACATATAAAATGAACGCACACTGTGATATCAGAGCCACAGTAAGGAATAAGGGAGTAGTGAACACTCCAGAGGAATGTAGGTTCGGCCTTAGTGTGGTCAAACTGTCACCTGTGCTACCTCACCAGTGTGGCTCAGGGAATTGTCATATTTATGGCTTGGATTGTGATACATGGGATTACCTGATGGCCCAAAATACCTTAGGGGCCAAAGACTCTGTCAATGTCAGGAGGGGCATCATCCATTTAGCGTTTTTCACTGTATCATTTGGGGGGGCTTTTCATTTCATGTTTGAGTAACTAAAAGTGCATAATAATGATTAAAGTGGACAGGACTACTCTCCGTATGTTTATGACCTTAGAAGATATTTTCCTGTCCTTTATCTATTTATACAGCTTGAATTACATCAAAACTCCTGAAGTGCTATTCTGATTATCTCAAATCATAAGATTCAAAGAAATTCCACTTTGGCTAGGGAGAGGCCCCAGTATGACCCTCTGGGGTTCCAGAGGCAACCACATATAGTTTGTTGCTGTGGGAAGAGGTTGGTGTGGTGTTGGAAAAGACCTAAGGGGGTGTAATGGGAACAGAACCAGTGCATGTACAATTGAGTTTCAATCTGCGTGGCTCCTAAGTGTTAACATGAGTGCTAATAAATTTCAAATAAGACACATAAAAGTCAGATTCTTGTAAGGTTGTGGTAAGGGTAGAGTGTTTGCTTACATGGTTCAAAGAGAAATTATGGAGCCAACTAAAAACTCACGCCAAAGATATTTTCAGGTCACACACTTTATCATTTAATGAGGAAAACGGGTATTTTTTTTTTTAATAATGTGCAAGTGAAATAACAGTTATTCATATGGACATTGGTGTGCTGTAGAAGTCTCTAGGCTGAGCTTGAGAGAAACAAACATTTTCCAGGAGGAAAACATGATGAGGGTAACATGCAAACATGGCCATGAGTTAAAGGACACATGAGCTCTTAGCTCATCTTTTTAGATAGCAAGTTTGAAGATCTTGGAAAATGGAGTGGGAGTGGGACCCTCAGGATGGTGCTTACGAAGGGAACCTGCTGTGTTCATGGGAAACACAGGATTAGAAGAGAAGGGTGACTGAAGAGCAAGCATATAGTTCAAATGATTCTACAAAGTAAGGGAAACTGAAAGCAACATTATCACTGTCTAGAAGCTGGATCAAAATCCAGATTTTCAATTCAATCTTAGAGTTGCTAAACCAGAATTCTCATGTCATAACTTCCTCCCACCACCTGCCCAGTGAGTGGTGTAAATACTATCATTTGAGAAATACTGATCTGTATCTAATTTCCTGAGGCACAGTAACACCATTAAGAAGTTGCAGCCTAGCCTGTTTTTGCTTTATCAAAATCACAACATAAGTAGTAATATTAAATATCTTGGAAATCCTGACTTTTAGGAGCTGTCTATGAATGCACATCCCATTCTGATACACACAATATGCATATATACATATATACATAAGCATATATACATATATGCATATTCATATATATACATGTATATATGCATACATCCTCATATATAGATATATTAGACATGTATATGTACATATTCTCATAAGACCAAATAGGATGAAAATTTAGCATATCTTTGAAGAAAACCATCTTTGGCTTGCTTTTGGGTAATAATATTCTTTAGCAATGCATAGAAACTTGAAATGTAACACTGCATTTATATGTACCTTCCATCCAGAACTTTATATACATTAAAACAAACGAACAGCAACAAAAAGAAACTGGTGATCTCTCTATTTTTATCGGTTATTTATTTCTTTACATTTCAAATGTTGTTCCCCTTCCTGGTTTCACCTCAGCAAACTGCCATCCCGTCCCCCCACCCCTGCCTCTATGAGAGTGCTCCTCCACCCACCCATGCACTCCAGCCTCCCTGCCCATGCATCCCCCTAATGCTGGTGTACTGATCTTCCATAGGACAAAGGGCATCCCTCTCATTAATAAGGCCATCCTCTGCTACATATGCAGCTGGAGCCATGATGTTGCAATCCCTTTCAGCTATTTTAGTCCTTCCCCTAACTCTTCCATTGGGGTTTTCATGCTCAGTCTTATGGTTGGCTGCCAGCATCTGCATCTCTATTGGACAGGCCCTGGCAGAACTTCTCAGGGGATGGCTATACCAGGTTCCTGCCAGCAAGCCCTTCTTGGCATCAACAATAGTGTCAGGGTTTGGTGTCTGCAGCTAGGATGGATCCCTAGGTGGGGCAGTCTATGGCTAGCCTTTCCTTAAGGCTCTGCACCACTCATTGTCCCTGCATTTCTATGTTCTCTTAAGATTAACATGTCACCATATTATGCTAAAGGCTAACTTTTTCCAGCCTGAGTTAAAACTACATTAATGAGGATACCCCCTGCCCAACTACAAATCATGCATACTAGAAGACCAGGTAGGCTGCCCACACAGAGAGAGACCTCCCTCATTTCCTTGATTCCCTCAGGCCTGTCCAACCACAGGATACACCTGGGCGGGAGGTAGGGATCAGCCTGGCCACTGACCAGCAAACTTTCTCACTTTGTAGCTTCCACAGACCCAATTTTCACCCTCCACCCCCTTTAACTGACTTCCAAACCCTAACTCTGGAAGACAACCCCTGCCCAAGCACTTGTTTCTCTCCCCCACCCCTATTTTCATGACTCTCAGTCTCCAACTCTGGAAGACAAGCCCTGCTCAAACACAGGCCATGCCTCCTAGAAGACCAGGTAGGCTGCCCCAACATACACAGACCTCCCTCATTCCAGGGATTCCCATAGAGTGACATTGGCCTGCCAAAACACAGGCCCTACCTGCCAGAAGACTAGGCAGGCTGTCCACCCGTACTCCTCCTCTATTCTTTTGGTGCTCCCCATCCATACTATCTCCCTAAATTTGAACATAGATTCCCTGCTGAATCAGAGACCACAAAGGCTTCCAGAACTCTAACCCCCAACATGAATGAAGACCCCCTGCTTGACAAGAGATTATGCCAGTTACCAGAAGTCCAGTCTCTAATGTGGGTGAAGACCAACTCAGCTACAGCACACACAAGCTATATGACTAGAAAGGAAACAGAAACCAAAAACCAAAACATCTATCCAACAAAGACAGATTCAGAAATTGGCACCTAGACCTACAATCACCCCCAAACCCACATGCCTAGATGCCAGCATAAGAACACAGTCAACAACAGTCAGGGCAACATGTTAACACCAGAACCCAGCTATCCTAGTAAGGAACACTTGAATATTGCAATACAACAAGAGCACAAGAAAAAGGCCTTAAGGTCAACTCTTTGAAGATGATAGGGGTCCTTAAAGAAAAAGTGAATAAATCCCTTTAAAAATATAAAGAAAGTGACACATACAAAATTTGGAGAAAATGAATAAATCCTTTAAAGAAACCCCAAAAGGCCAAGAAAAAACAAAGAGTCAAAGAAAATGAAGAAAGACTTAAAGATGTAAAAATCAGTTTTATCTGAGTATGTTATGCACTCGTTTTCCTTAAATTTTAGGAAGTCTTTATTTTTTCTTTATTTCTGTCTTGACCCATTGGGTAAAGATTTGTTCAGTCTCCATGAGTTTATAGACTTTCAACGAGTGCATAACATACTCAGATAAAACTGATGGTTGAGGATAGTTTATAGTGCTTTGCCTACATTAAAATTGGGAGAGATCTCATACTACTTGAAGCACACCTGAAGTTTGTAGAACAAAAAGAAGTGAACACATCCAAAAGGAGGAGACAGCAGGAAATAATCAAACTGAGGCTGAAAGCAATACAAGATAAACAAAAGACTAATACAAAGAATCAATAAAACAAAGAGTTGTTTCTTTAGGAAATCAACAAAATACACAAACCCTTTTCAAACTGTCCAAAAGAGAGAGAGAGAATATCCAAATTAACAAACTCAGAAATGAAAATGTGAACATATTTGGCACCGTGGACATTTAAAAAAGTATTAGGTCATAATTTAAAAACATGTACTCCACAAAATTGGAAACATCCAATGTAAAAGGATATATTTCTCCATAGATACCACTTACCAAAGTTAAGTCAAGACCAGATAAACAACATAAGTGGACCTACAACCCCTAAGTAAATAGAAGCAGTCATTAAAACTCTCCCAACCAGAAAAGGGCCAGAACCAAGCAGTTTTAGAGCAGAATTCTGCCAGATTTTCAAAAGTGTTAATGCCAATACTCCTCAAATTATTCCACAAATTAGATACAGAAGAAACCAAACTCATGAGGCTACAGTAATCTTGATAACCAAAACCACATAAAGATTCAACAACTACAACCGCAAGTAACAACAAGAGAAAAGAATTACAGATCAATTTTTCATATGAACACAGTTTCAAAAACACTCAACAAAATAATGGCAAGCCAAATCCAAGAACACATTAAAAAGATCATACACCATGATCAAGAACGCTTCATTCTGAAGTTTCAGAGATGGCTCAAAATATGAAAATCAGTCAATATAATTCACCATATAAAAGAACTTAAAAACATATACTCATTTCATTAGATGAAAAAAAAAAGCCTTTGACAAAACCCAACACCCCTTCATGTTAAAATCCTGGAGAGAATATGGATAAAATAGACAAACCTAACAAAGTAAATGTAATTTACAGCAAGACTGTAGCCAACATCAAATAATATTGAGAGACACTCAAAGCAATTTTACTAAAATCAGGAACAAGATAAGGTTGCCCATTTTTTCAATATGTATTCAATATAGTACTTCATGTTCTAGCTAAAGCAGTAAAACAATCGTAGATCAAGGGGATTCAAATAGGAAAGGAAGAGTGAGCTTGTTATACATTGCCCTTTTATATTGTGGAATATCCCCTGTATACTTCACCTTTCCGAATTTTAATTACAAAAGGGCATTGCATTTTGTCAAAGGCCTTATGTACAGCTAATGACAAAATCAGGTGGTGTATTTTTCTTTCAATCATGCACTGGATTACATTTACTTCTTTCAAGTATATGGTGGATTACACTTACAGATTTACATATACCAAAACTTTCTTTCCTGTCTGGGATGAAACGAATTTGATCATAATAGATAATTGATTTTATGTGTACTTGGATTCACCTCACAAGTATTTTATTAAGATTTTTTAAAATCTATGTCTCATAAGGGCTATTGATAATTTTTGGTTGGGTCTTTATGTGATTTAACTATCACGATAACAATAGCCTCATGTAAACAATTAGAAAAAGTTTTTTTTGTTTCAATTATGCAAAATAATTTAAGAAGTACTACCATTAATTATTCATTGAAGATCTGTTAGAATTCTGTGCCTACTCCATCTGGCCTTGGGTATTCATTTATTTATTTATTTATTTATTTATTTATTTATTTATTTAGATTGGGAGACTTGAAAAGCTGTTTCTATTTCAATAAATTGCCTATGTGATATTGAGTTAACTTTGATAAGTAACATATTTCATTTATTTCAAGATTTCAATTTGGGTGAAGTACAGATATTTAAAGTATGTCTTTATAATTCTATGAGTTTCGTATATTCATTGTAATATCTCCTTGTGGCATCTCTAGTTTTATTAGTTTGGGTCTTTTCTCTTTATCATTTTCTTAATTTGTCTAAGAGTTTGTCAGTCTGTTGATTTTCTCATATAGTCAACTCCTCATTTCATTGATTCAGCGTATCATTTTGTCCCATAGGTTCGGGCATGCTGTGTTGCTGTTGTTATTTTCATTCAATCCTAAATGTTCTTAGTAACCATCTTGATTTCTGTCTAGGCCCATTTTTATTCAAGTGGTGAGTGTTTCAGTTTCCATGTATTTGTAAACTTTTTGTTCTTTCTGGTATCATTGGTGGTCAGATTGAATGCAGTTTTCTTATATCTTAACATAAGACTTGCTTTATTATCAAAGATATGGCCAACACTGTAGAAAGGTACATGAGCTGATGAAAAACAAGTATATTCTTTTTGTGTGTGTGTAGAATGTTCTGTAGATGTTTGTAAGTTTATTTGATTCATGACATGATTTAATGTCCATATCTCATTTTTTTTCTGAGTAATTTGCCTATGGGCAAAAGTGACATATTAAAGTCACTATTATCGTGTACAAGTAGATATGGGATTTTAGCTGTGTTTGGTTTATGAACATGGGTTCCCTTTTGCTGATTGCATAAATATTGAGCACTGCAATATCCTCTAGATGAATTTTTAATGAGTATGTACTGTTCTTCCATATATCTTCTGACTTTTTTGATTTGAAGTCTATTTTCTCAGATATTAAAATTGCTACAGTTTCTTGCTGCTTAAGTTCACTAGCTTAGAATAGCTTTGTCCATTGTTCCTTCTGAGGTGATGTCTATCCCTTATAGTGAAGTTTATTTTTCGTGAATGCATGAAAAAGATGAATTCTGTTTTCTGTTAGTCTGTGTCTTTTTATTGGGAAATTGAGACCACTAATATTGAGAATTTAAATGTACAGTGTTTACTGAATTCTGTTATTTTGTTATTATGGTGAGGGGTTTTGGCCCTTCTATTAGTTTATGGGTCTGCTATTATTTATTCCTTATGCTTTCACTGGTATGCTTAACCTCTTCAGACTGTAGTTTTCTTTCTAATGCCTTCTCTAGATCTGGAATAATAGGGAGAAATTTCTTAAATTTGGTTTTATCCTGAGAGATTTTCCTTTCAATGCAATTGTAATTGATAGTTTTGATAGATATAGTAGTCTGGGTTGGCATCTGTGATTGCTCAGAGTTTCTAGAAAATCAATCCAGGCCATTCTGGCTTCTGAAGGTACTATTCTAATGGATCTGCCTTTATATATTTCATGGTCCTTTTCTTTTGAAGCTTTTCATATACATACTTTGTTCAGTAGAGTTAATGCTTGATTATATCTCATGGGGGATTTCTTTTCTGGCCCTATTAGGTATTTTACTTTGATAAGGATCTCCTACTTTAGATTGGGGGAACTTCCTTCTATGACTGTTTTTAAAATATACTTTCTGTCTCGTTGATCTGGGTTTCTTCTCTTTACCGCTATTATTCATAAATTTGCATTGTGTTCAAGATTTTCCATGTGTTTTATACCTCATTATTTTAAATTTAACATTTTTTGTATTCTAACTTATCTTCAGCATCTGTGAATCTCCCTTCCTTGTTTTATTTAATATTTTATTTATTTACATTTCAGATGTTATCCCCTTTCCCTATCCACCCCCCACCATCCCCCTATCCCATCCCTCCTCCTTTTTGGCTTTTATCCCATTTAAATTACATGTAAGTATTAAGGTCAGTTCTAGGTTGAGAAACTAGCAATACAATAGACTCAAATAGTCAACGAACAAGCAAGACAATAAACACAAATAGTCAAAGAACAAGCAAGGCAATAAACAAAAATTTTCTAAACACTCCCATGATCACTGTTTTTAAGGCCTTATCAGGATGACCAAAATATCTGAGGCTACTTCCTTGACCTAGCCCAAAGTCATTTTCATGTCTGAAGCCTACTTCATTGTTCTAGCTTCAGATTTAGATTTCTGCCTGAAATTATTTTTTTTTGTTCTAGCCTAATGTCTAATTCCTGCCTGAAGCCTACTTCCTTGTTCTTGGCCAATGTCAGATTCTTGTCTAGCAGTCCCAAAGCTTCTCTGCCTTTTCCCCTTTTTATATCATAAACAAGACTGAGCCTGTCTTAGGCTGTTCTGACAAGAATGCTGTCCTTACTCATTATGGAATGTGCATTATCAAAAGCAATACACTTCTGTTTTAGGTTGATAAGGCTCTGTGCAGAATCTTATTCATCCTTGGCTTGCTAACCCATTTAATAATTCTGTCTGGGAGTCCATTTTATGTTTCAAGTCATGTACTTTGGCTGCCAACATGTTGAGATTGTTAGAGACAAGCTTAACATAATGGGCAGGAATAAAAGTATTCCCAAGACAAAAAGGGCTACCATGATCAAGCTATATATGCCATTTCTGAGGTTTGATCAAAATAAAAATACTGACCTCAAGCCATGGATAATCTTCTCAGCATTATCTGCAACATCAAAGCTCAGCAGAGCAGCATTCTTTAAATTCATAATCTCACACTGCAAAGTTAAAGCATCCAGAGAGTTGTAAGAATTATGCCAAATACACTCCAAGTGTCTTTAAACTTTTTCCTAATTATAATGATTATCATTGTAAATTTTAGAAGTAACACAACTCCAATGGTATTTGTCATGATATACGAGATGGCTTCTAACTCTTAATCCCTGAACTTCTGTCCGATAATTTGAATAGGATATAGATTTTCCAAACAACTATATAAATCTTCTTTTATACCCAACACATTAGTAACATTTTTTTTGCTAAATGATTAACAAAAGTAGCTGTCTTACCTTCTTGTGTCAAAACTGTTGCAGAAGGAGTGGTGCTAGCAATTAATGTAATTAAAGATGTTATGCCAGCAATAATCAAGCCCACTACAGTTTTGCTTCTGCTTCAAGCCTTACTTACTTCTTCCAGTACTTGTAAGATTTTTTTCAGGAAATCAAAATTTTCTAATACTCAGAGCTGTAAGACAAAATATGGTTGATAGACACCCATAACAGACATGCCAGGTTTCAACACACTAACACAATTAGAAAGTATACAGTTAAAGCAACTTACAATAAATACTGTAGAGGAGACAAAACTAATTTTAACTTGACAATTAAAAGAGTCATAACACATGCACTAACACTTGTTTTAAAACCAGATCCTGTCCCAACTTTATCTCTTGCTATCATAACATCACAGAGAACTTCAGTTAACTTCCAAATATGTCTCTGGAAATGTACAGATCCAGCCTTCCAAAGGAAGACTGTTATTTCCAATTTTGGATTGATTTGTAAACAAGTACATGATTGAGTCCAAATAACTGGTCACTTTTAAGAAAAATACAAGAGTCATTATAACTTCTCTTTTTGATTCTCTTCCCACAAGGTCTAAAAACTTGATGCAAGGCAGCTTGTCCCATCTGAGATATAGGTAATCAAAGTTGGGTCAGGAACATATGTAGAATACAGCTTCCCAGTCACCCTTGCCAGGGCACTTAGCAAACTCACAGGTCAGCATCATTCTTTGTCTAAGCAACAGTATGTTTACCAGTCATTCTGGCAGCAACCATTCTCCTTCAGCATCCTGCAGATAAAAACACAAACATGTCCTCTTCCCCATATTAGATACCGGGTCGGGATCATGCTATATGCCAGTAAGTGGATCCTTCCTTTTTACCTAGACATAAGTATGCCTAGTTGTAGGATGCCATAGACACTCAGCCGAAGGTTCATTGTCTTCCAAATTTTTAAAAAAAAAAATTAAAATAAAAAGAGCATGATTTAAATAAACTTGTGGTGTATGGAGATATACCTCCCCCTTTTTTATTTTATGAAGATATTGTTTTAAAGTTCCATGGGCCCCTTCAACAATACCTTGTCCTTGAGAATTATTAGAACTCTCTGTAATAAATTGTTGACAAAAAGTTTGAACTGCTGGACTTCAATTGTCAGTTCCATTATCTGTTTTTTATTTTATTGGATATTTTATTTATTTACCTTTCATATGTTATCCCCTTTCACCATTCCCCCTTCAAAACCCCTTATTCCATCCCCCCTCTACCTACTTCTATAATGGTGTGGCCCCACTCATCCACTCATTCCTGCCTCTGCTCTCAAATTCCCCAACACTAGGGTCTCCAGCTTTCCAGGGACCAAGACCCTCCTTTCCCACTGATGCCTAACAAGGCCATCTTCAACTACTTATACAGGACCCCTAACCATGTGTCCCTCTCTTTATATTCTCAGGCTGGAGGTTTATACCCTGGGAACTCTGGTTGGTTGGTATTGTCGCTCTCCCCATGGGGCTGCCAGCTTCTTCAACTTCTTCAGTCTTCTCTTTATTCTATCCCTATTTTTCATAAATGTGCATTGTGTTCAAGATTTTCTATGTGCTTTCTACCTCATTATTTTAAATTTGCCGTTTTTTATATTTTAACTTATCTTTAGCATCTGTGACTCTCCCTTCCCTGTTCTGTAATCTGTTGGTGATGCTTACCTCTGAAGTATTGACTGATATCATAAAATTTCCATTTCTAATATTATTTTATTTATGTGTATGTGAGAGAGACAGACAGAAAGACAGGCAGAGAAAGAGAAAGAAGAAAGAAGGACTTCATTTCTTTGTTAAATTCTGCTTTCATGTCTTGCTTTTGTTATTTTATTCAACTCTTTGTGTTTTCACAGACTTCATTAATGAACTTTATTCATATCTTATTTAAGGTCTTTGAACATATATATGATCACACATTTGATGGCTTTGAATGATGATGTAGATACACTACATTTTTCAGGCCCCACTGCCAAAGTGTTACTGAGATGTGATAGACCTTTATTGTATTGGCTGTTCCAGGTGTAGTGCTGTCTTGTGATTGCTAAGATGTCTGAGATGACTGTGGTGCTTCTCTCTGGCCTTACGTGTGTTGTGTGGGCATTCTGTTCTTTTTTTTTTTGCTGTTGTACTGTCAAGATCCTAGGCAAGTACAGTGGCAGTAAGGTGATTGATGGAGAATATACTTCTTCAGGTCAGTAGAAGATAAACAGGAATGGAGATGTGCTAGAAGGAAAGTTTGAGTAGGGTTACAGTAAAATGTGAGTGGTATTGGGGTCTATATGAAATATCAGAGACTTCTGGAAATGTAGGGAGATAGAGTTTTTGTAAGTAAGCTTCTACATGATTAAAAATATGTATGTTAAAGATCATAATGGAGGACAGAAAGAATAGAAAAATCACCTATCCGCATCCCAACCCAGTGTGGCCACTGTGCTTCTCCGGTGGAAAGTGCTTCTATGGGTAGACAAGTGACACAAAGGAATAGAGATGATCTGAAGAAGAAACATGAAAGGGTTGGTGTGTTTCAAATGTCATCATGCCATCTTATCCTATTCAAAAACGTTCTGATTCATTACTTCAGTTATAGTTAAGAGAATACGGTGAGTTCTAACAACTAATTTATGAGAAAATAACTATCATTGTAGTTTCAAGAGATGGTCACTGTAATAGTCTGACTTTCTTATGCGGCATATATAATTTTAAACAGGGAATCAGAACAATCACCTCTTCTTACTGTTTGTTGAGAATCTTATAACGTGCTTTGATCATATTCACCAATCCCAACTCCTCCAAGGTCCACTTTCTTCTCAGTTTATCCAACTTTGTGTCTTCTTAAAGAAAGTCCATCAAGCCCACTTTTATTTTGCCCTGTATATTTTTTGGATGCATGACAGTCTATCATTCCTGACCAAATTTTATATAGTTGTGAGTGTTTCAAAACATGGACATTCATTGTGCCTCCCATTTTGCTGTTGCTGGTTCAGGGGTTACCAGTGTTATAGAGAACTTATGTTGCAAAATGATGATCACATTTGAGTGTTTCTTAAATGCTTAATGGAAAACAGAAAACCACTGTAATTCTATACTAACTTATGATTGCTGTGGCTCCACTCACAGAAATCAGTCCGGCTTCCAGCTGGCTCGAAGCCTACAACTCTATCCAAGTCACAGATAAAGAAACCCCTAAGAGAAAAAAATACAAAATAAAAATCTGACAGAATTTAAATAGCTTTCCTTTGATCTACTGAACTACACTGAGTACAACGTATATAAGTATTCCTCTAGAATAAGATTCTCAGCAAATATTATCATTAAATAACTATGGTGGCAATCATAGAGAACCAAGTGGACCTAAAGCATAATGATGAAAGACAATGGCATAGTAATGATTGCAATTAATAGAAAATTGATGTTAAAAAATAGCTTGATGCACAAGAAAGGAACAAAGAATTACAGTAAATTTTGGTTGCCAATATCTAAGACAAAATTTAAAATAATTCAGTCTCCCTTCTACAGTCCTGAAAATAGAAAAAAAAATGACATTACATGAAGTGCACAGAAATATAAAGTATTAGTTCAATTATCAGCTCAAAAAAATGGACTTTATCTTAGTGAAGACTGAGAAAGTTTCTCGTATCATCTTAAGAGAAAAAAGAGGACCATAAGCCCTAGAGTTTGCATCACAAAGTAAAGCATGATGGAAGTCTGGAAGGTTGCACTGGAGTGTCTTTTTATGTCATTGAGTAGCTATTTAGATATTAATAAATTCAAAATCAGACTTAATAGAAAATTTACTTCAAAATTAACAGATTTTTATGGCTTTTTAACTATTTTCTTCTTAACTGATACTGTGAATTTCTTCTGTGATTTACTATAATCTACTATCAGCCTTTCTTAGTATGAAGGTTCCAAGATTATCTCTACTGTATCCTGTTCATTGTCATTTCTATATCATCTGGTTTTTTGGCTTCCCAAAACTTTTGCTTGCTTTGACATTTATTATATGCAGATTTTCTCTTCAGTTATCCTTTGTTATTTAGTCCTCTGACCCATTTGGGCTTTTTGAATATGTCTTCAGTCTAGTAGCTTAACCTATCATTGTTTTCTATTTCTGGATTCTTTCCCTTCTTTGGAAGCTTGAGCTTATTGATTGAATCATTTTGACCAACTGACTTTTTTTTTTCTCAAAAGCCTTGTCATTTTTCTGAGTTAAAAGTTTAACATCTTCATCTGGATCTTACATAGAGCATTTCATTTACTCTCCCAGTGAAATTTTATTTATCACTCATGCCAACTTCATGGCTTCTGCTCCACACAGTCATTCTGGGACACAAAATATAGTATGGTTGCCATTCTTAACTTGGAATTTTGGAAATTAGACACATTAATCAGTAATAAAGAAAGTAAATTATTATATTGAAGATTTTATAAATTTTGTGAAATTTTTAATGAAATGTAGCAACAGTTAGTGAAAAAGGAGGTCATGAATTTGAAGGAGAGCAGGGAGGGATCTGTAGAATGGTTTGGGGAAAAGAAAAGGAAGAGAGAAATATTGTAATCAAATAATAGTCTCAAAAATAAACAATAAAATAAAATGAAGTGCTATTACTTACAAAAAAAACATCCTAATTATAATGCTGTTATTATATAGAAAGGCTTGTGAATCTTTTTGTTGACACATTATGTTATTTTTATTTATGAGCATTGAAATAAATTAACAAAATCTTCAGACTCTTGCATAACTCCAGTGGTTCAGCAAGCTAGGTACACAGAGCTTTTTGGTGAAATTTTCTTATGATAAATGTAGGAAATATAATTATCTTTAACTTAAGGTAAATATTATTAACTTATGGTAAACTTACCTTCAGAATTCTCCCAAATTCTGACTCTAAACTAAATTTCTGTATTTATAATAGTAATGTTTTTCACTTAACTCAAGTCTTCTCAGGTTAGGATGCCAAGTGGTAATTGCTTAAGAGTGAAAACTTTTTTCACTCTGTTATTCAATTTCATGTGATAATTAATATGTGAAAGGGGGAGAAAAAAAGGACATCTCTATTTTCATATGTTAGTTGGAAATAGCAATATTGACAAGATCAAGTACTGTTTTGATCATTAAATAATTACAGATGCTATAGAAGTTTGCAAAGGAATAAAATGCATGTGAATGCCAAAATTCTGTGTTTGTAACTCATTGCCTTAAACATATGGAAACTTAACTGAAGACAAATGTCCGAAAAGCATCTAATCATAGAGACAATACTAGTATCTAGTGCATAGACAGTAGTAGGCAAAAAAGAACAAAAAAAATACATAATGCTAAACTGTGTAATACATGAACAAAACCAGATATTTTTACTTCAAAGCATTATTCTCTTGTTTAAGAAGTTTGTAGTGGTGCCAATTTAGCTACTTTTGAGAGGAAAACTGTGACTTATAAATCTATGGAAAAAATAAAGTCATGAGCATTTACACATTCTCCAAGTGTGTCATAAAACAAACTCCTGGAAGTTTGCCTTTACCTTTCCAATTGGAAGGACAAACACAGTGCAATGAGCATATTAAATACATCTGAAACAAAGCAAAACACATGTCTAATGTCACACTATTGTTCTAGTTACAAGTGAACAGCAAGGGCAAATATTCTACACCCATGGATGATACAACTATGTTAATTTCTTCAACACACATTTGCTGACCAGCTATTCTAGTCTATCTTATCTCACACACAGTTGGGAAATTATGAAATGTGAGGTGAACTAGAGAATATCAGATAAAGAACTTTATGAAGTAATGCCAACCTTATGTCATCGGAAGACTAGTAAGAGTCTCCAGCCAAAAGAAAGTAAAAATACAGCATCATGAAAAATAGAATCTCTGATTTCTCAATGAGAACTGAGATTGGAACCTCCAATTATCTTGTAGAACACAAATTTTTCACTGTTTGTCAACAACCATGCAGGTGAAGAGGAAGTAAATACAATTCATCCAAAATTCTTTTTATAACATGATAGAAGTTCATCTAGTAGATCTAACTTTAATCCTATGCATTATTATTAATATTATATGTATTATTATAATATATCTATATTAATATAATACATGTATTATTAATCTCAGGCCTTTCTAAGACCTTTCATCCATAAAAATAATGGACCTAAAATGTTTACAATTAGGAAAATCAATAACAAACCCCAAAATGAGATATTAAATCATGAGACAATTAGAAATATAAACAGATGCTGGAGAGTGTTGCTTATAGGAAAACAAGAGTAGCTTGCAACTTTTAAAAGCTTATAAGGCAAAATGGCAACGTACAGATTGGGGAAAGATCTTTACCATCCCTACATCAAATAGAGGGCTAATATCCAAAATATACAAATAATATAATATAATATAATATAATATAATATAATATAATATAATATAATATAATACACACACACACACACACACACACACACACACACACACACACACACACTTAGGAAGTTAGACTCCAGAGAAGCAAATAACCCAATTAAAAATGAGGTACAGAGCTAAACAAATTCTTAACTTAAGAACCTTGGATGGCTGAGAATCACTTAAAGAAATGTTCAACATCCTTAGTCATCAGAGAAATGTACATCAAAATGACCCTGAGATGCCACCTCACACCAGTCAAAATAGCTAAGATCAATGACTCAGGTAACAGCAGATTCTGGCAAGGATGTGGAGAAAGAGGAACATTCTTCCATTGCTGGTGGGACTGCAAGCTGTTAAAACCACTTTGGAAATCAATCTTATGATTTCCTCAGAAAATTGGGAAATAGTTCTACCTGAAGACCTAGCTATACCACTTTTGAGTATATACCCAAAAGATGTCCAACATATGACAAGGACACATGCTCCACTATGTTTATAGCAGCCTTATTTATAATAGCCAGAAGCTGTAAACAACCCAGATGTCCCTAAAACAATAATGGATACAGAAATTGTGGTACATTTACACAATGGAGTACTATTCAACTATTAAAAACAATGATTTCATAAAATTCGCAGGCAAATGAATGGAACTTGAAAATATCATCCTGAGTGAGGTAACCCACACACAGAAGAACACACATGTTATGCACTCACTAATAAGTGGATTTTAGCCCAAAAGTTCAGAATACCCATGATACAACCCACAAACAATATGCCCCTTAAGAAGAAGGAAGACCAAAGTGTAGATGCTTCAATCCTACATGGAATGAGAATTAAAATAATCACAGAAGGTAGAGGGAGAAAGGGACCTGGGAGGGAGACAGTGGGTGGCGGGGTAAAAGGTGGGCAGGACCAGGTATTGGAAGGGACAAGAGAGAAGTAAAGACCATCAGGAAATTGAATAGAAATATGTAGCAGTGGGGGAAGGGAAACTTGAGGTAGTCACAAGAAAATCCAAGACTCCAGGGAAGCAAGAGGCTCCCAGGAGCCAATGGCAATGACTTCAGCAACAAAGAAGAGATAGAATGTGTAGGGGCCACTTCCAGTAGGAAGGCACAGACCCCAATTGAGGAATGGGGCCAACCATGCATCTCAAAATTTTTAAATGTTCCTGTCCAAAGGAAAGACAGCACAAAAAAATGGATCAGAGACTGAAGGAAAGGCCATCCAGAAACCTCACGTAGGGATGTATCCCATCTGCAGACACCAAACCCCTACACTATTGCTTATGCCAAGAAGTGCTTGCTGACAGAAGCCGGATGTGGCTTGTTCCCTGAGAGGGTCTACCTGCACGTGACCAATACAGATGTGTATACTCATAATCAACCACCGGACTGAGCCAGAGACCCCCAAAGGAAGAGCTAGGAAAAAGAATGAAGGAGCTGAAGGAGGTGGCAACCTCATAAGAAGAACAATATCAACTAATTGGACCAACCAGAGCTTTTGGTCTGTAGGGACTAAACTACCAACCAAAGAGTATTTGTAGAGAAATACAGGACTCTAAATACATATGTAGCAGAGGTCTTATCTGATATCAGTTGGAGGCAAGGGAGGCTTGATGCCCAGCATAGAGTGATGCAAGAGGGGTGAGGCCAGAGTAGATGAGTAGATGGAAGAGCAAAGAGGAAGGAGGAGATGAGGAATGGGATGGTGAGTTGTGGAGGGGATATTATTTGAAATGTAAACAAATAAAATGATTATTAAAATAAATCAAGTACATATGGCAATACTGAGTACTACTCAACAAATAATAAACAATATCTTTGTAATAAATACATTAAGATTATAACTCAATGTCTTCATCTAGAATTGGAGTCAGTAAACTATGTCCTTAAACTTCATTCCCATGCTTTGCTTCTCATACATTTTGTAAGAGTCTAATTGAGTCATAGGTATATTCAGTTTATATAGTCTATAGCTGCCTTTGATTGACAGTAGAGTGGAAATGTAGGAACAGAAACCATATGATCAACCAAGTCTCAAACAGTTCTAACTAGATATTTATTTTAAGAGGTTATTCCTCCTGGCACTGATTTGGGAACTTTATAAACTTCATGAACAAATATATTCAGATGTCTCCTTCCTCATCAATCAAATTTTCTTCATTCTGTCAAAAACTGGATTACTTTCTAGTATTCTTCATTTTGTTCCTAAAGACCCTCTACAAAATCTATCACTCCTCAGTTTCAGGAGGCCACAATAAGGCCATTGTTCTATTGTATCTTGGCTGAACTACTAGAACCACTCAATTCTCTTAAAAAAAGATTGTATTAGAATACATTTTAGAATAAACATGTGGAAGCAATAGTCTGTTACTCAAATGATAAAACAGGAATTGTGAGGCTACCCAGAATCCCCTATTCTTTCTGGAGCAGAAAAATATAAGAAATAATTGGTTGTGTTCATAATGAAGACATAATACAGACATAAGAAATCTACTAAACATTAAGGTGTGTCTAACACTAAGCTAAAGATCTAATGAAAATTTCCAGCATAGTTACAAGAAAACATATTTGTGGTCCCATTTACCTTTCTGATTTTGGTTCCATAAGTTACATGCTAGTAGGAAAATATGTAAAGGTTTTTGTTTAAGGGAAAATATTTTTAGGTGGATTAAAAGAGCCTGATAAACTCACAGAAGCACATAAGATCAGACTTGAAGTGGCCACATGGTATCCTGAAATTTGGGATCTTATGTAGAAACACCATTAGCCAATCAGTTTGATAACTAACTTGACAGCCACTCCCATACTATGCTACTATGAAAACCATTAGGTTTCTAATAATCTGTACCTTCACATAGGGACCCACAGAACCAGTTTATTCATGTGCCTACCCACCACCCAACCCACCTATGAGACTATTTGAGGAACATGTAGCATTCTAGGATCTAATCTCCAATTAAAAACTGCTTAGAGTAGCTTCCATCCCAACAAAATCTCCCTGTGGACTATGTGGAACCATGTTCCTCAAACCCACAGATGCTATTTTGTCTGTTGGCACCAAATGATTACTCATACAATCTGGCAAGCCTTCACCAAATTCTAAAAACTGGCAATGAGAATATTATAACTTTACAGAATGTTTCTTCTTGGGCTAAGGATTTTCACCCATTCCAAACTCAGCTGTGACCCCTTTATGATACCCCATTTACACATTACAGTGTTTCTCCAAATATGATACCAATGGACCATTAACCATGCTACAAACTGATGAACTGAAGTAACAAGAAATTAGACTCAAATATCAGTTGAACATAGATGATACCAGATCTATACAGAAAGAGGCATCAAAGGTAGTCTAATACCAGATGACTATACCTCATTACAAAACCACAAACATGAGAAACCAAGATGATTGCTCCAGAAACGAATGACCTTTTGGTAATACTCCATGAGGAAAATAACTTAGTTGGTAAACAAAACAATTATTTCATAATAGTAATTATAAATATGTTCAAGGAACTTCAAGTAGATATAAATATAAATGTCAGAATAAAGAACCCAAAGAGAGATTAATTAAATAATGACAATTCAAGGTTTTAAACAAGAATTAATAATAATGCATTCTCTGAAGAAAAACTAAACTAAACTAAAACTCAGAAGAAATACAAAGAAAAAACAAAACAAACAAAACCCTCATGAACTGAAACAAAAATGGAAAAGAAAACCATAGCAGTAATAGTTGTATCAAATGAAACAGGGAATATCATGTATTGAAGAAAATGTAAAAGAATTGGAGTAGTTAGTTAAATACTGTATTAAATCTACAAGCAAAAGGAAACGAAGCAAAATGACATCAGGATTGTAAAATGCAGATTTCTAGGACACCATAAAATACCCAACTCTGATGGTTTGAATATGCTTGGTCCATGGAGTGGCCCTATTAGGAGGTGTGAACTTTTTGGTGTAGGAGTGGCCTTGTTGGAAGAAGTATATCATTGTGGGAGTGAGCTTTAAGACCTTCATCCTAACTCCCTCGAAACCAGTCTTCTCCTCTTTGCTTTTAGAGGAAGAAGTAGAAGTCTCAGCAACAAAGTCTTTTATATTCCTACTATGAGCCAGTAAGCCCCGCTTAAAGCATTCTACACCAAAGTCTCAAAATCCACATTCTTCCAAAGGCATGATCAGATATATCACAGCAATACCCAACTCCTGGTACCAACTTCTGTCTTAGTTAGGTGTTAGTTAGTTAGTTAGTTAGTTAGTGCTGTGAAGAGACACTATGACCAAGGCAGCTCTTAGGAAGGACAACATTTAATTAGGGCTGGTTTACAGGTTCAGAGGTTCAGTCCATTATCATCAAGGTGGGAGCAAGGCAGCATCCAAGCAGATGTGAGGCTAAAGAATCTGATAGTTTTACATCTTCATCCAAAGACAGACAGAAGAAGACTGGCTTCCAACAATGACACACTTTCTACAAGGCCACACCTGTAAACAGTGCTACTCCTGGGCCAAGCATATTCAAACCATCACACCAACCTATGAATCACAGGTGTAGAAGTGAAAGACATAAAATATTATCAACAAAACCATACAAAAAATTTAAAATCTAAGAATGAGATACCTATTTTGTTCAAGAGATAAAAAGAATGCAAATCACAGGGTGCCACAAAAAAACCTCCAAGTTATATACTAATCAAAAACTTAAATGTACACAACACATATTGAATATCATATTAAATGTACACAACACATATTTAATATCAAAAACAGAAAGACAAAAAGACCATGTCACAAACAATATCACTGTCTTCAGAATATTACTTGATTTCAAGGGGAACTCTTAAAGTCAGAAGAAACTAGGCTGATGTTCTACAAGTTGTAAAAGACTATAATATCAACCAAGACTATTATACCAGAAAAAAAATCAGTTTTAAAGGAAGAAGAATGAAATTATTTCCATGATGAAAACATATATGAGGAGTTTGTGACTAATGAGTTAGCTATACAGATGATAATAAAAGCAATACGTTGGTGTGAAGACAAGATTAAACACACCCAAGAAAGCACAAACTTAAATAAACAATTTCAGAACAGTTAATCAAAAATGATCTAAGAAAGTAACAGACCACTAAAATAACACAAATTAATAATCATTGCTCAATAATAACAAATTGTTTATATAATTATTACTTGTCTGAATTCCCATTAAAACAACATAGATTGACAGCTTGTATATAAAACTGGATCTTTTTCATGCATCCAAAAACATATCTTCATCAATAAAAAATATCTTAGAGTAAAAAGGTAGAAAAATGTATTCCAAGCAAATGAAACTCAATTAAAAAGGTAGATATAGCTATTCTAATATCTGACATAAGAGACTTTAACCAAACCTAATTGGAAGAGATTGGGAAGAAGCCTATACTCATTGAGAGAAAAGAAAAACCTATCAAGAGATAATCTTTTAAATACACCCCATACTAAACCTAACACAATGATAGTGAGAAACTTCAGTACTACACTCACACCAATAGACCGATCAGCCAGATAAAAATAAAATAGAGAAAATCTGTAGTTAAATAACATTATAAAATAATAGATATAACAGATATTTACATAATATTTCTCCTAAACACTAATGAACACAATTTTTTCTTAGAAGCCCAAGGAAATTTCTCCCAAGGAGAACACATATTAGAAAACAATGGAAGTCTCAAAGAATATTAAAAATTAAATCAACATCTTGAAATTCAGGTAACAGATTAACAAATCTGAATCCCAATAGTAACAGAAACTGCAGAAAATATACAGGGTCATGGAAACAATGCACTACACTACAGAAAAAGAATTAGATCAATGGATACCTCAAAGCGGAACTTTAAAACACCCTGGAATTGAATAGAAGTTAAAATATGCATGTATAAATTGATATAACATAATAAAAGCAATCCTAAAAACTAAATCTATAAACTAAAGGCCTGTATCAAAACACTTGCAAGTTAGCATAGTCATAACTTACTGGTGCTCCTGAATGCTTAGGAAAGAGAATAAGCAACTCCCCAACAAGAACGTAAGATGATATAATCAAAATCATTATTGGCTGAAGTTAATGAAATTGAAATATAAAACAACTCAAAGAATCAGTGAAATGAAAAATTCTTTTCTTAAAAATGTGACAAGATTGGCAAACCTTCAGCTAAAACAACCACAAGAAACAGAGGAGACATAAATTAATAAAATCAAAAACTAAAAAGAGAAATACACAACAAACACTGAGGCTATTCAAAACCTTATAAAAATATGCTTTAAAAATCCATACTATAGGAAAAAGCTTTTGGAGTAGCCCATAGTTGTGGATTTTAATGTATATCCTTATAAGTATTTGATTAGCTTCGGTGTTTGTTGTATATTTCTCTATTGCCTGTATGTGGTGAGATATGATCTTTTAGCTGGGCTTCCTTGTCTGGCCTCTGTAGGAGAAGATGCACCTAACTTCACAGACTTGATCTGTGGGGGCAGGGATGGGGGTGGTAAGTAGGGAGGAAGAGGACTGGATGGGGCACCCACTCAGAGGAGAAGGAGAGGGGGTTGTGACCTGGAAGGGGCCGGTCAGTATGATGCAAAGTGAGTAAGTAAATAAATAATCCATATTAAACTGGAAAATCTAAAAGAAATAAATTAATGTTTAAATATCTATAACCTAGAAGTTTAAATTATGATAAAGAACATACGTTAAAGATATCTATAACAGACAGGAATCTAAATTTTAGGCTATAACAAGGAAGTAGGCTTCAGACATGAAAATGACCTTGGGCTGGGATAGGGAAGTAGGCTCAGATACTTTGGTCATCCTGATAAGCCCTTAGAAACAGTGATCATGGGAGTGTTCACGGAATTCTGTTTAATGCCTGGCTTGTTCTTTGACTATTTGTGTTTATTGTATTGCTTGTTCCTCGACTATTTGCATCTATTGTATTGCTAGACCCTCAACCTAGAACTGACCTTAATACATGCGTGTAATCAAAATGATATAAAAGCATAAAGGAAGAGGGGGTATAGGATAGGGGGTTCTAGGGAGGGGGAAATGGTGAAAGGGGATGATATCTGTATTGTAAATAAATAAAGTAGCCAATAAAAAATAAAAATTAAAAAAAGAATGTGTAGAAGCCACAGAGAGGGAGGGATGCACATTCTGTACATGGTAATGTGCACAAGTGCCTTCTAGGAGCACTGAGCAGTTTCCTCCAATCAAGTAGCCTCTGTGCGATATCTTACAACAGCACTTTCTAAGTTTGTCAAAGACCTTTTCAGCATGTAGTGATATGATCATGTGGTTTTCCCTTTCACCCTGGTTAGGTGCTGGATTAAGTTTATTGATTTGTGTATGTTGAACCATCCTTGCATCTCTGAGATGAAGTTTATGTAAGTATGGTGTATGACCTTTTAGATGTGTTCTTGGATTTCATTTGCAAGTATTTTATTGAGAATTTCTGTCAAAAGAAAATATTTCATTGGGAAAAAAATCAATAAAATAGGAGTAATCATTTTTTTTAATATCCCAAATAACAACCATCTAAGAACATGTAGATATAGTGCAGAATTGTTCCAGACTTTCTAAGGGAATTTAGGACTAATATTTTTCAATGTATTTCGTAATATATTAAAGAATGAAACAATTCCACATTCTTTTAATGAATCCACACTACTTGATATTAAAACCAAACAATTTAAAGCATCATCTATCCAATGAACATAAATATAAATTTTTTCAATACAATTCACTTAAAAGAAGCTTTATCTTTTCTTTTTTAATTAATCATTTTATTCATTTATATTTTAAATGATATCCCCCTTCCTGGTTATTTCTCCACAACCTCCTCATTTCATCTCCCCTCTCTCCCTTACCTTTGCCTCTATGAGGGTGCTCCTTCCCCCACTCACCTGCTCTTCTCTTGCATCCCCCTGCGATGGGGAATCAAGCCTCCACAGGACCAACGGCCTCCCCTCCCGTTGATGCTAGATGACGCAGTCTTCTGTTACATATGTATCTGGAGCCATGGATTCCTCTATGTGTATACTTTGTTTTTTGGTTTAGTGCCTGGGAGCTCTGGGTAGTCCAGTTAGTTGATATTGTTAAAGATGAGTTTGTGAAATTATGAAATAATATGTAATAAACAAAATAGTCATGAGCTTTAAAAAATTACAATCTTCATTAAAAAGCACACAAAAAATATTATCCACAATGATCAAGTTGGCTAATTCCAGAGACGCAAGGATAGTTCAACATATATAAATCAATAAATATAAGCCATGGCATAGACTAAAGGACCAAAACCATGTGATCAGATATCTCATCAGAATAGAAAATACCTTTGACAAAATTTAATATCACTTCATGATAATTGTACTAGAGAACCCAGGGAGATAAGGGACATAGCTCCACATAATAAAGAAAATATACAATCAACTGTAGGGGATATGGCAATAAACCTGGTGGAGGAAGACATGGGGCTGATTTTCAGAGCAGTCAGATTCAGCTTAAAAAGTAGACTGAGTCCTGCTTTTTTCTTGAATACCTAAACATACTCTAATTGGGTAAAAAGGTATAAATAAGCATGTGTACTAAACAATGAAGATAGATCTGCATCCTGATGCTGGTCTCTGGAGTCTGAATCCCAGGTATCATCAAGATTCTGCCTCTTCTTTTCCATCCTTTTCTGGTCCTCATTCCTACAACCAACATCATTCAAAAGAGAAAACCTCAAAAATATTTCCACTAGTATCAGGAACAAGACAAAGATGTCCTCTCTATCCTTTTATTATAATACTCGAAGTCTTAATTTGAACAATAGAAATGAGAAGCAGATAAAAATTATAGAAATAGGAAAGGAAAAAATCAAAGTATATTTATTTTCACATGATATGTTTCATATGATTCTATAAAAGATCATAAAGAATCCATCAGAAATCTCCTGAAGCTAATTAATATATTTACCAAAGTAGCAGGCTACAAAAATAATACAAAACTATACTAATATATTTAGTATATGTTAGTATATAAATATATTAGTATATTACTAATATATTTAGTATACGTTAGTATATAAATATATTAGTATATTTGTATACTAATAACAAATGTCCCAAGGGAAAAATATGGAAAATAATACCATTACAACAGTCTAAATTTTTTTTAAATTAAATATTTTGAAGTAAACCTAAGGAAAAGAAAGATGCATAATAAAACTTTAAGACACTTGATGCAGAAATATGATACCAAAACTTGAGATCTCCCATGCTCATACATTAGTTAAATTAACATTGTGAAATATAACCATTTTATCAAGAGCAACCTACAGATTAAATGCAATCCTCATAAAAAATTCCAACATAAATCTTCATAGAAATTGAAACGATTACTTTAAAATAGCATTAAAAATGAAAATAGATCCATATATATCACTTCTCACAAAGTTTAAGTTCAAGTGGATCAAGGACAAAGTCACCGGAAAACAATAGCTACCATCAAAACCAGATACATGGAATGTAGTAGAAGAGAAAAGCCTTGACCTCATTGGCCCAGGGAGAAATTTCTTAAACAGAACTTCAGTGACTCAGTATCTAAGATCAAGAATTGATAAATTAAACCTCATGAAACTGGAACACTTCTGTAAGGCAAAGAACATAGTCAATAGGACAAATTAGCAACCTACAGATTGAGGTAAAGTCTTCACTAACCCCACATCTAATAGAAGGCTAATATCCAAAATATATAAAGAACTCAATAAGCTAACCATCAAGAAATCCAAGAACCCATTTAAAAAATGGAGTATAGAACAAAAGAGAGAATTCACAGCAGAGGAATCTCGAATGGCCAAGAAGCACCTAAAGAAATGCTCATAGTCCTTAGGCACCAGTGAAATGCAAACCCAAAAGACCCTGAGATTCCACCTCACACCAGTCAGAATGACTAAGATCAAAACTGAGAGACAGCACATGTGAGCAAGGATGTGGAGAAAGAGGAGCACTCCTCCACTGCTGGTGGGATTGCAAACTGGCGAAACTACTCTGGACATTAATTTCTATTTTTAAGACCTTATGATGTAGTGAAGCAAGGATATTAAATGTCTCCTTGTGCTGAGTTTTATACCATACGTTAGTCTGACTCCAGCTTTAAGACATGATATTCCCTGATCCAACAATCTCAAATATCAGCAAAGGGTTCTATGATGTACATACAGAGGTATATAATGCTTACTCCCAGGGATTCTGCTGTTTTATTTTTATTAACGTATTTAAAATCTGCAATATCTATAAGGGTCATAGAATTAAAATGCAATTGAACTTAAGGTATTATATATTGTTAGACATCATGTTCTACACGACTAAGAAACAGCCACACATTACCAACTGAATAATTACATTTACATATTTCATGACCCTCCTCCCACCTCCCATTTTCAGCAATGTTAATCATGAAAGTTTGTATTTGTTAAGCTCACCTTTTCAGATGAAGGAACAAGAGGGCATGCAGATAACTCTTCTCACCTTGACCACGGCAATGGAAACTAGCAGAATAAAGATTCTGACTAAAGAATATTTGATTTCAAAAGTTGAATTCCTTTGAACACATTTTTAAAAATGGGAATAGCATTTTTAAAACTTAATTTCCCAGGAAAAACTGAAAGTGTTTGTCATAGACCCATACAGAAGGAGGCAAAGTCACAGGAGACCAATAGCTACCATCAAGAAGTGATTTCTTCCTGGGCCCACTGAATTCTTTCTTCATAAACCCCAAGTATTTCCCTTATGTTCAGGCTCTCATATATCCCCTTTACTGCCTGATAGCCATAACATGAAAGATAGGTCAGTCAGGAGCAAGAACACACCATAAACATGAGTTGATTCAGAACAAATTGTAAAATATTAGTAAGTACAGCACCAGCGAATATGTCTTTCTAGTAAAAGAATACATGGATACAAACAATAAAATCTCATATATTTTAAGAGATTCATATGTGTATTTATATATTTATATTTTAAAGTGGGATACATATTTATAAATTCATATTTGATGCCCTCAAGTCTAGTTTCAAAAGCCTTTGGATAGAAAGTATGAAGTAAGACTGGGAACAACATTATTTACTGTTGGGGGCCGACTTTTAGCAGAAAGCGGCTATCAGCTTTGCAGCCATCTTGAGCCATATACCCTGACATGAGACTTGGATTACAATAGCCTACAACAGCTGAGCACACTCCGATAATCTTGGTTTAGATGCCTTGAGATTAAAGGTGTGTGAGATTAAAGGTGTGTGAGATTAAAAGTGTGTGAGATTAAAGATGTGTGACTTAAGAGTATGACTTAGAAGTGTAGAGATCAGAGTTAGAGACAAGACCTAAGGGCATGATTAAAGGTGTAACTTAGAGGCGTGGCTTAGAAGTAAGACATATAAAAGGCAGAGACAGAACAGATCAGAATCAGACTGAGATCAGAGAATCAGACACATCAGACATTAGGTAGAGTCTGCCCTCACCCTCGCTCTTGCTGAACCCCGACCCACAGACCGGAGCGGCAGCTTGGGCCGGGATACAGTGGCCGCCCAAACGTGTGTCGGCGCGGGCCTCAACATTTTGCTCGGCCCGCGACAATTTACCCCAAAGACTTTGGTGATTACCTACGAGGAAAAATAGGAAGGTCAGTGACCAGCCTAAGGTACAAAAGAGTTGTCTATGTAGCCAGATACTGTTTACCCAGTATTTTTATACAGCAAAGGTAATTGCTTTCATTATCAACATATTTTCAATTCATTGGCAAATCCAATTTTTTTTTTCTAAAAGGTATACCATTCATATTAAAAGTTCTGCAAGCCAGACTTCTCTATAAGAATGTGATTCTTTAGGATTTTTATGGTAAATAGAACAAAAGTAAATTCCCATTCCTCAGTGGGTCTGACATGGCTGAACATTATGTATTTTAGACTGCTCTGGCTGTCAAATACAGTTAGACCCTCGGTTTATCAGCTTGTTCTTGAGACAGAAAAGCAAATGTCAAGATTTGTCATTTGCAAATACTCATTTTTGACTTTCACTTGATTATTGCTAAGGAGTTTCCTTGGAAATGAGACTTTGAGTTACTTTATAAGACCCACGTTGGCCTCTCTAACAGCATATGTTTTGGCTTATCCATCACCACAGAATTTGAACCCCAGAAAGAAATTTCATTGCCTTGCATCAAGTTCAAACTGATTTTAGATTCCTGAAGCCAGAATATATTCCATTCTAATTGTAGTTACTTCCTTCACTCTCATCTTCTGTAATAAAAGTATCATTTCAAAATGTTAAGAAACTGTATATGTCAAGTCACTGGAAATGAAACAAATGTAACAATTTGATCTTTCATAAATCTTTATTCAAATCAAAGTATGAAACAAAACAATAGATTTTTTAATCTGATGTATTTGGGATGTAATACTAGCAAATACGAGAGTGGAAGAAAAGAGGCAAGGGGCAGAGGGAAAAAATTAAGTGTCTGTGTAAAACAATGATTGTTTACTTTAAATGCAAGGGATATTCCTTTGAAGTGAATATTGTACTAAGTGTTAAGCCAAAACCAAAATTATATGAATGGAAAGAAAGTAAAGGCTTTGAGTCCCAGTGGATTTTTAACATTCCTGTGGAAAGTTTGATAGGCTGTCTTTCTTCACATAAATAAACTATTGTGGTTTTAAGACATGTGTTGTGTCTTGGTTTATTTAATTCTAAGTAGCAGGAAAAAAGTCACTTGTTGGTAATAAACAATATATTGGTATTTAAACCAAATATAACAGATCAAGTTTAAATTACAAAAGGCACTGCCTCAGAATCAAAGCCAGCAGAACCTATCAATGTCATCATGGTTGTAAAAATTAACCAGTTTCTACAAAAACCATTTAAACTAAATTATGACAAGAGAAATGTTTGTAATGGTACAGATAAACTCAACGTGATCTGAACACTGCTAAAAACTTTTTATAGATAATAAAATGGGCAGTTGGACATCATTGGCATGGAGATACTTATTAGACTAGAGTATCTTGATCTAATGTAATTCATATTCTAAAGTGTTCCTAATAGTTTTACTAACATCTGTCAAAATAACTATGACAAAAACTGAGTAAGAAAAAGACCTGTTATTGTTTTGTACTTAAAATATTTTGCTTTATAGAACATTTTAGTCTTCATGTTATTTCCATATTAGACATTTTATCAACATCCTATAAATCTATAGATTTATAGGATAGCAGAGTTTGTTTTTCATTTTATAGCTACTGGTATAATATGACATATTGGATACTTAATTCACAACACCCAATTGAGTGTCTTTGGTATATGAATACCAGTTTTTCTATTATGGGATAAAATAAAGAAAAAGGCCCATTATGTACTAAGAACAAATGCACAAATGCATGTTCTCAGCTATATATATATATATATATATATATATATATATATATATATATATTAAAGTGCTTGAGTCCTTAATGAATTTTAAAAGTCCTTACCTTCATAAAATATTCCCCAAATTTATAAAAAGGTTTAGAATATAATAAAATCAATGTTTTATATGGCATATATTTCAGATAAAGCCTTTAAAAATAATGAAGCATTCTTTATATATCATTCTCTGATCCATGGTTTTATAATATACTATTTTCCTCACTTTCATGAGGGGGATGTAGTAACTTCAAATAGACTGCAATGCTATAGTAATAAAAACCATATGGTACAGAAGACAGAAAACAAAGAATGAATAGAAATTATTGTTATACTCACAAGTAAGAGTAGCTCTGAGCTCTCATTGAAGAAGGTTCTCTTTACAGCAAATAGTAAACATTACAAAAAAACCCATAACTGGACACAATGAAAAAGCTTTATAGACATAAACTTCTGCACCCAAAGATCACAAAAACTAAGTTAGAAAAGATGAAGACCAGGAAGTGTGCTGTGAGACTGTTTCTCCTAGAAATGGTTGCCTATAAAAGAGATGAACAACTACAATATTAATGTAAATGTGCTCATTCAGGATGTGGAAAATCTCACTGAATCTCATCCCAAGACAAATAATTAAAAGTACCTAGTTATTTCTGAGAGGGAAATTTAGTCTTTCTTAGAAATGAGCCCTGCAATTGTTGGTCAGTAGTCAGCCCTGAAATCTTATATATACAACAAACATATAACCATATAAACATTAAAAATGGACTTAGCACATTGTATTTATATACTTGTGTACATACACACTATATGTGTGCATACCAATAACATCAAAGAAAAAGAGGCCATTGATTTGTTAGGAAATAGTTATGAAGAACATATCAATTGGTTATCTAATATCAATTATACATGCAAACATTTATACAGACTGCACAGATTGTATCTTACAGCTATCAAAATAGAAATATGGGTGCTGGAAGCTGGGGAGAAGAGTGTTAGAAAGATGATAATTACAGAATACCAAATTGAATTTAGGAGGAATAAGTTTGAGATTGCTGGTGCAAGGGTGATAACTGCAAGTAAAGCATTTCACAAGACACATTAGCCTGTCCTGTGCTGCTGCAAATACTAGAGACTGGATAATTACAGGCTATCGGAGTTTATTTTGATATGTCTAGATACTGCAATGTCCAGGGTCCAGGTGCCAATAGATCCTTCTTTTGGAAATAAGGTCCTAAGCTCCTAAGCTCCTGCATCTTCCAGATTGTGTTGGAAACACTATTACTCATAAAGCAGAAGAATAAAAGAATGTGAAATCTTCCTGAACATTATTTGTAGCAACATTTATCTTTTCATGGTAATGCAGGACTGACCCAACTATCTCTCATTATACACTGCCAATGTTATTGCTTTGACAGTCAAACTTTTAATGCATGAATCTGGAGTTGATAAAAAGCATGCAAAGTGCATATATGATATGGTACGATATGACATGACATGGAATGGTATGAAAAGATATTCTGGAAATTTGCTAAAAATAAATTTTAACTGTTTTCACCACCAGAATGGTACATGAGATAACGCATAATTTTAATTTGAAGATTTCATACAAGAGTACACTGGTACCCTCCAACCTCACACACATGTCCTCTACAACACTCCTTCCAAATTAACCGCCTTGTTTTTTAAACTTTTTACACATGCACACTCATACACAAACACAGACACACACACACACACAGACACACACACACACACACACACACACACCCCTCAGTTCAATCAGTTAGCATGAAAATTTAGCTAGAGCAATCAGGTAAGAAAACAAAATCAAAGGGACACAAATCAGAAAAGAAGAAGTGGTTCCTGATTTAAATTGATCCATGATGCAGAAAAAATAATCTCAAAAATTCAACCCTCCCAAAAAACTTCTAGAAAATATTAACATATTTAGCAAAGTGGCAGGATATAAAATTAAGTATAAAATTTAGTAGCCTTTTTATATAATAACAAGACTTCTAATAAGAGTATCATGGAAATACTTTCATTTACAGTAGTTTCACAAAATACCCAGGAATAAGCCTAAACAAGGAGATGAAATACCTCTATAAAGAAAAATTTTAATTACTGAAAAAAGAAATTGAAGTCACTGAAAGATGGAAAGATCTCTTATACTCATGTGTTGGAAGACTTAGCATTGTGAAAATATTTGTCCTACAGAAAGAATAAAACGGATTCAATTCAATTCCAAATAAAATCTCACAACATTCTTCAGAGGACAGAGCAAATTATTTTAAACTTCATTTGGAAGCACAGAAATCTCCAGTTAGCTATAGCAACCCTGACCAAAATGAAAAATAATGCTGGAGGGATTGGCATATAAGTTTTAAAGTTAAATTACAGAAGTACCTGACATTAGACAAAGAAAGAGCACTCCACTGATGGGGATAGCAAGACAGATGCTCTGAGAGGGGAGGGGAAACATGTGAGGTCTTACTTAGAAACAGGGATGGAGGTTTATACAGAGGAAGACCAGGAGGGGCAGAATAAAGGACAGTACGGCTGTGTGAGTCACAGAAAAAGATAATAGTTATCAGCTTACGTTAAAGTATACATAATATGTATAGATTTAATTGTTAATTATAAATAATTGGGGCTTATTTTGTTTGTTTGCTTGCTTGAGGAATGGTTTATTATATATCTCTGGCTGTTCTGAACTCTATTGGTAGACAAGGCTAGCCTCAAACTAGCTGCTAGGATTAAGTACATGCACTGTCACACTTGGCTTTTAATTATATACAGTTTTAATTCAGTTACTCCTCATGGCAAGATGTTGCTCCTCCAGGACCTATAGACTTCCTAGTAGTACCCCCAATATCATCCAGGAGATACCTCACTTCCTGTTCTTAATAATGAGTATCATAATCAGCTCCATTTAGCTATTACCAAACTTGTATAACGAATTTCGAAACAATTTGTCACAAATAATAGGTAGATGTATTTTGTCAATTAAATAAAATAATACAGCATGTTTATATCAAGAGTTTTCAAATTATACTACACTGTTTTGCATTAATACAGGACTTTAAGCAGTGAAATATTTAAAGACCTTGAACTTTGGAAATTGTCCTTAGATTAAGGTAAACAATGATCTAGAGCCACAGAAGATAGTAGGGGAAATTAACAGCCATCATAAGAGGCCAGTGCAAACGGTGAGAATGTTGGGGTCTACACACGCTGATCAAATGGATCCTCTACTGAAAATTGCATTCTAAGGTGATTTTGACACCGTGTCCACTTCTTTAAATGGCTGCTGTTGGTAAAATCCAAGCTGTAGCCACCCTGCTGAAGAATGCCTGACATGGGACAGCTGCAAGAGTTCATATGCCCCTGTCAATCTCTTTTGTCATTTTTCATCAAAGCCATCTTAGTCCAACAGGCAGCCCTGTGATATTCTTAGTTCAGGCTACTTAGCTGGCTGATTCACGGTGACCTTTCTTTTTATGGCAACCGACTCACACTGCTTTGCTCGCCAAGGTCTTCCTCTCTACACTGCCTTTCTCCAACCTTAGTCGGGCCGTCTCAAGAGAAGATATTTCCTAAACAATGTCTTATAATAAATGTAGTTTTCTTCTCTTATTTTTAAGAGAATTGCTTATACATAGTTTATAATTTGCATATGTATGTTTTTATGTATGCACATTTATGACAGTAGGCCTAGTTGTTAAATAATTTTCAAGGAATCTGAATGGTTAATGCCTGGTAATGACTGAATTGGGCTGTTTTGCGCTATGTAGCCAGCAGAAGCACAGTGAGTTTATGAACTCCCTTCGTTGGTAAAATGTATTTCTACCATTTCGTATTTAGTTTTTCTTTTTTAACTGCATACCACAGGAAGCCAAAATTGCAGCAATTTCCAGGGTCAGATGGGGAGAGAAGTTCTGGATGAAATTTAGAGAGAACCACACACTTCCCTTCCCCCAGACCCCTCAAGATGTGGCCCCTGGAAGAGACCTTTCACAGAGCAGACCTACCAGTTAACCGTCGCCTTTGTGGGCAGAACTGGCTGGGGCTAAGTTTAAAGGTGTATAAAGACAGTGGAAGTTTTTACAGCAATTGCCCAAAATTGTGTTTTAATTTCCATATACGCATTTGGAATCTTGTGTTATTTTTAGTTTTTGCCATTACTGTTTAAACCAAGCAGCAGGTTAAAACTTTTCCCCCCTCAAATCGTGTGAAAAACCTCACATAACAAAAGTCCAGTGCTATTTCAGACAGAGTAAATACAGACCAGGGGACGGTAGGCATCCTATTGTTTTTTGGCTCTGCTTCAGTTTGAGGTAAGAAAAGTTTTTCAGAAAGAAAAAAAGAAAGAAAGAAAAATATAATCCTTAAAGTGAGTCTAAACTTGGAGAAGTTAAACAATATTGTTGCATGCAACTGTAAATTCTGTGAGGACCAATCTATAAGAAACTCGATATTAGGTACCACCCCTTTCTAACCATTTTCTTTGTCAGAAGAACATGTGAAGGAGAATATGTACAGAAAGAATACTCTGCAAGGCAGCCATGGAGACTAATCCAGGGCTTTATTCCCAAACCAGCAAATATTAAAAGTTCACTACGTATGAGGCCGTTGACTAAGTTGGGGAAAATGTTCTCATTTAGACCTGGATCTCAGTGACCCATAATCCAGAAGTGAGATCTAACTACCCATAATCCATTACCATACAGTAGTGGAAGAATGAATGAATGAATGAATGAATGAATTCAGAAAGTGCCAGGACTCTGGCAAAATGAACAGCTAACCTCCCAGAGAGAAAGAGAAAAAAACACTCAGCCCTAAAAGGAAGTCTCCATCAAACCCCTTCCCTCAGCTCACAAGTCATTGTTTAAACAGATTGCTTTGTAAGCCTGTGGTCAACAGTGATTTTTATATCCATAGCTCCAAGCTGAAGAGTAATCTGCCTTATTACCTCCCTATTACTTTAAAACAACAATATTTAGTAACAGCTAGGCTTACTTGAGACTAAGAAAGGTTTGTAAATTTGTGCTATTGCCTTTTATTTGGAAATATTATGAAACAGAATATCAGCTAAAATATTCTTTTTCCCCCAAGTTATTCTTTTTATTTTTTTTTTTAATTTTGGAGAAAATATAACTACAACATTTCTCCACACCCATCTTTTCTTCAAATTCTCCCATATGCTTTTCTATGTCTCCTTTTCAAATTCATGGCCCCTTTATTGTGTTTCATTCATTAATGTTGAATACATAATTGTGCATATATAAACATATATATACATGTATATGTTCATATATGTTATATATTCCTAAATATAAATTGTTCGAGCCATATGTTATTTGCATTACATTTTCAGCATTTACCATTTGGAACTCTACAATCAATTGCAATGTTTTAAAACATCTTATATTCTACAATAAAAAAATTTAGAAAATGAATTTTTGCTATACTTAAGCTGATTAGTTTTAAAGAAAGTATAGAATGGTTGATTTGTATATTCAAGAAAAGATTTATTTAGTATTTACTATATGTCAGGTACAGTACTAGACCCTCAGATATTACAATAAACATGACAGATTCCCTTGATCAAATTAAAATCTCCAACAAATAGTATACAATAAACATAATAGTGGGTCTAAAGATGATATTAACTATGTGGAGAAGAAAGCAGACCAAAGATGTAGAGATTGGTCTGGTATAACATAGAGTTAGTGGGCAGGGTAGTATTTCAGAAAGAGTTTCCACAGATGTCTCCCTGCGACACAGTAATAATGTTACCCAGAGGTTCATCCTATTTTCATATCTCCTAGACAGAACTAACAGCTAAGCGCTCTTCAGTGATCCTTATAAAGAAAACCATAAGAAAAGTCTGGTGTGGTTTTCAGAATCAGGTTAACCATACTGTGGAACTGAAAACCTCAAAAATAAGGCTATTGGCTCAGAATTTTAATCATACTATGTTTTCTAGGATATTAATATAAATATACTATGATTTTGAGAACATTAAATTTTCATTATTAATGTCCTTCATGATAAATTTTAATATTTATGGTACTATTTAAACAATACTATTTACACACACATATATATATATGGTATGTAAAGGATATGAGTTTTAAAAAGTGATTTATTTTACCTAACACTTTACGAACACCCAATCTGTTTCTGTTACAGTTTATCACCTGCTCAATTATGCTATATTTTTGTTACAAAGAGTTGAATGTATATAAAGTAAAATGTATATATAATTATTAAACTGAAAGAAAAAACATCTTAATATACAGTATATATTACCTTAAATTAATTACAATACTTATCAAAACTGTTATGAATGTTTGATACATTTGGAGATAATCAATAATCATGATAAATTATAAAAATTTGTAAAGCTAAAATAAAGAATCTTTATAATTCATGACAATAAATCTCACAACTTGTCTTTGGGTTATTGTGTTTTAAAATGTTTTTGAATTTTTTAAAAACCTACTGATTGCCTAAAATTGCATAGTAATGTATGCATGTGTATTCAAATTCATACACATATACAAATTTATACCTGACTAAAGTTCAGTACTGCCTTTTTCCAAAATAATTTTGTATAAAAAAACATACAAAATGCTATAGAAACTGACACATTAATTATAGATAACAGAAATATTCATTTTCTAGTTTTCATGAGCACTCTGATTTACATCTACCTTGTTAACTTTGTCTGCAAAGCATCTGGATACCTACAAAACTACTAAGGTTTCGATCCCAGGTTTAATTTCAGCATGTTTTCAAATGATTCTATGACCTGAACACCAACTTACAAAGATAAAATAATAGCTGGGACAGCTGTCTACAAACTATGTGATCCAAGGGTTTCTGTGGCATTTGATTTTCTTGACAACACCCTTCTCTCTTGACCATGCCCTTCTCTATGTGCTTGAGTTCCTTAGTTTCCATGACAACATCCCTGTTCATTTGTAACCTGCTTTTGTTCTCTTATATTATCCTTCATTCTCAAAAAAAACTTAAATGTTGGTGTTCCATAGGGCCCAATATTAATCACTCAAAGCTCTTCATTAAAACCAGCTTACCAAAAATTATACATAGTAAATTTGTTTCTGGGTAAGACAACAGAGAAAAATGATAAGGCAAAATAGTCTGTTCTCTAGATAGCATATCACATGATCTATGAATGTTTTTCTTTTTTCCTTACTGTATCAGAATTGTTGTGTGCAATTATTCAGAAAAAGTAATGTGAAGTGACCACAGTGAGAAATGAATTTCATGGTGGTATGATCTTCTCAAGAACAAATACAATGAAATCTCATTATATTTCTGATTAATGCACAGTGTTAGTTGTATACATATTCTGTATCTAAAGAATGTTCTCCACCATCTTCAAAATCATGTAAATAAAATGTCATTTAAGGAAAAAGTTTCATTTGGATTTATACACACATACATACGTACATATATACATACACGTACACACACACACACATATGAACACATACACTCAGACAAATGCTGAACTTTTTATTGAAGTTGGTGGGTTTTTTGTTGTTTTGTTTATTGTTGTTTTGTTTTGCTTTGCTTTGCTTTTTGGTTCTTCGTTTTGGTTTTTTTATGCCAGTGAAGATTTACAGGCACATTAGGTGCTTACTACAACATCCACAGTGCAGTTGGTTATTGGTTTCATCTTCTTTAATTGTTACAAAAACTTAATTGTAAGGCCATGTCATAGAAGAAACACTGGATTGCTTATAAAAACACAGAATGTAAACAATTTTTTGACATACTTCATTTTCATTAAAACAATGTATGTCTAGATGTGCTTGATATTTTTTGTTCAACTTATGTATAACCAATACCGCAGTATTGTAAAATGTTTAAGGTTTTGAAGTTTCAAAGCTGCTGACATATCTAAGTTCAAACTATCATGCCTTCTGCATAATTTTTCTTTGGTTATATTTTTATTTTATAATTCTCAAATAGAAACAGAAGGTTAATTGTTTGTAGTAGATACCACTTTATTGAAGATAACTAGAGTCCCCATCAATCGATACAAATGTAAGACATTTCATTAATATTCAATGAGTCATGCAATTAATGTATTCTGGAAAAGAACCATCAAATCTCTAAATGCTGAAACACACAGTATTATCAGGTAAATGTATCTATTCTATTTTACACTTCATTAAGTTTAAATAAGAAAGAATGGGAGGCTATTATTCAAATTATGGCATACTCCAATAAAACTATAGCTAATTCTATTTTTAAATATTTATATTTTTTATTGATAGCTATGTATGACAAAATTAAATACAATTATCCAAATTTGGCCCAGAGAAATGTCCCAACAAAGAAAGCTACACCGAATCTCCATATTCTCATTGAACAAATGCTTTTGTGAGTGTAAACTAGGTATTGGGTACAGTTCTAGGCACTATAAAAGAAGAAGTGGAGTATAGATTTCTTGAGAGAATCAGAAAGTAAATCATTAATATAACGACCATGTAGAGTAGACTAAGTATTATCTGAAGAGCACTGGTAGTAGCAAAATAAGTAGAATGGGAATGCTGAGCATCATTAAGACTTTTACAGAGATTCGAAGCAGTCAAGGGATCTCATCATATCAGTTACAGAATATGCTTTCTAAGTGAGTGTGGACTTAATGCAAACCCTCTAAGCCCTAATGTACATAATGTGGTCTAGAAAAATGGAGGGCATCCAAGTTGTCCCAGAATGAGTTAAGAGAACAATACTGTAGATAATGTCAGCTGGGGAGAAGGACATGAATATATGGGAAAACTCTCAGCCCCATGCTGAGAATTAAACTTTGATTTTACTATAAATAAAATAAGGAAACATTTTTGACTATTGAGCAGATATTCAGCCTGCCATATTCTAAATTATGCCAAGAAAATATTTGTCTGATTTCAGGGAATATCCCATTTATTTCATCATCAGTTTACTAATGAGCACCGATAACAATACCACAGGAAACATGGTATCTTACATGGAAGTATTAGTCACACACCCAGAAAACATTGGTGTCCATCTTTTTCATTACCATTCCATTAGTATTGTGTGTCTCTTTCAGAGTATTGTGTGGAGTCAAGCACAAGAACAATTATAGAATAATGCTGACAGACACCCTACAACTGCCCTACTCCACTTACTCTTCTTCCCCTCAGCTGTAATTATTTTTCATTTCAAATTTTAAATAACATGTCCATGGGGAAAATTTTACACAGTTTAGAAACAGAGGCAATAAAATGCCATGAACTGCCACAACCTTTCTGTAACTCAGGAAAGTAGACACTGCTACTCTTTTGCTTTATTGCCTCTCCTGTTACCTTCTGTCTTTGTAGATGGCGTATTCCCTCGTTTTCTCCACTTTTCTTTATCTTGCCTATCTGTCTTCATACTGCCCTCAACATATTCATCATACAGATGAGAAAACAGCAGCCCTGGAAATCACTTTATCCAAAAGTACGTGACAGGCCAGAAACTCAACTGAGTCCAGACTGAATTTTCCAGAAAAAGTCACTGTTTGTTACTCTATACCAAGAATTTTCTCAACCTCTTCTGGGTGGCCAGATTTTACTGTCATCCATATTAAAAAGACACACCACACACAAACACTTCTGATGAAATTCCTATGACCCCTTAAAATTGGCCTTAATGTAAGTAGAGTTCTTGGTACTTAGAGAGAAAGAGAAGTATTAAGTATTTGAAGATCACACTAGGAGAGACAGGATGTTTAAAGAGCATAGGATTGGAGTAGAAGCAAGGATGACATTTGTAAACTTTAAAGACATATGCAAAGTCAAGTCAGAAAGTTATAGAAAAGGAGGCTATCGCTCATCCTCCCTCTGCATTTGTAATTCTGTGCTTTGCAAACCCCATATAAGTACCAAGTTGGAAGCAGCTTAGTGAAGTATAACACACTGGGATACAGGGCTGAGGGAGATAGCTCCGCAGGTAAAGAGTTTGCTGGATAAACATGAATTTTTATCCCCAACACTGGTAAACTCAATGTGGTAGCAAGTATCTCTATTTCCAGGGCTAGGGAGACAGAGACTATCCCTGAGAACTGCTAGCTAACCAGTCCAGTCAAGTTAGATGAGAAGGGAGTGAAACTCTCAAAAAATAAAGTGAAGAACAGCTAACGAATCCTAACCCAACAGCTTCTGGCTTTCCATGGAAATAGACAGACACACAGACAGATAGACAACACAGAGGCCTCAAGACTAAAGAGATCTACATTAAAATCTTAGCAGAGTTATCTTATATAATCTGTCATAGGATAATTATGCCTTTCTGAAAGGTTTTTTGTGAAACTCAAATTACATATAACTCATATATATGTGTTGATGCATATATAGAGAGGTAGGGAGAGATATTGTCTATATCAGTGCTTGAAATACACACTTCAGAAATTAAAGATACTATTTTCCCAACTAGAAAATTTACTCTCTTTCAAAAATAACCTAGGAAGGAGAACTTAGAACATTATTAATATTTAGGGCAGTTAAAACTTCATGTAGATAAGGTTGGATATATTCAAGGTAGTAAGGGCATAGATAATCTGACATATTTTAGATAACAAATTGAAATCGAAAGCATCATCTTTCAAAACCTCTATTTTCACTGAATCTTTATTATTCTATTATACTTAAAATGTGCAAAAGAATCTGAAATGTTATTATGTGGCTGGATGGTTTGCTGTAACTTAATACATCATTTTCACTTTGACATTATACACATACACACACACACACACACACACACACACACACACACCACGTGCCATGGGTGAGGGGATAACAAGAGGAACCTCATCTTCTCAGAAGAGAAAAGGAGGAAAAATGAAGAAAGGATTTTGGGAGAGAGGGACCATGGGTGGGGGCAGTGAGCATGATGTAAATTGAGTAAGTAAGGAAAAAATTCAATTTAATGTAAAAATTACACACATACACACACACATAACTTGTAAATGTGTGTGTATGCCACTTGATGGTGATAATGAAAACATTTTTTATGACTTTGGGCTTTAGATATGTCTTTGGATATTCTTTTCTTAGCATATGATCCATGTCAGTATTATGTAACTCTTAAATAAGTGTACTAGGTGGAAGTTTCTGTTAAATGTTGTTGACACTCTCACTTGAAATTTCATAACTAACATGAATCTAATGCTATTTGGCATGACACATGAGATGGCTCCTTACTCTTAAATTCTGAGCCTCCTTCCAATAATTTGAATAGGATAAAGAGAATTAATCCATTCTTCCAAATGCCTATCTAAATTCCTTGTATATTTAACACATTAAAAATATATTTTGCTAAATAATTAACAAAAGTAGCTGTCTTAACTTCTTGTGTCAAAGCAATGGCAGAAGCAGTGGTGCTAGCAATTAATGTAATTAAAGCTGTTATACCAGCAATAATCAAGTCCACTACCCCCATAGCCTGAGGTCAGCATTTCTATTTTGGTCAAGCTTCAAGAATGGCTTATATAGCTTGATCATGCTAGCCCTTTTTGTCTTGGGAATACTTTTATTCCTGCCCATCATGTTAAAGTTTGTCTCTAACAACATTAACATGTTGACAGCCAAAGTATATGACTTGAAACGAAAATGGACTCCCAGACAGAGTTATTAAATTAACAGGCTGGCAAGCCAAGGACGGGTAAGATTCTGCACAAAGCCTTACCAACCAAAAACAGAAATGCATTACTTTTGATAATGCATATTCCATGATGAGTAAGGAAGGCATTCTTGTCAGAACCACCTAAGACAGGCTCAGTCTTGTTAATGAAATAAAAAAGGGAGAGAGGCAGAGAGCCTTTAGGCCTGCTTGACATGAATCTGACATAGGCCAAGGACAAGAAAATTGGCTGCTTAGCAGGAATATGACATAGGCCAAGGACAAGGAAGTAGGCTTCATGCAGGAATCTGACATTGGGCTAGAACAAAGAAATAATTTCAGGCAGGAATCTAAATGTTAGGCTAGAACAAGGAAGTAGGCTTCAGACATGAAAGTGACTTTTGGCTAGGACAGGGAAGTTGATTCAGATATTTTAGTCATCCCGATAAGCCCTTAAAACAGTGATCACGAGACAGTTCATGGAATTTTGTTTATTGCAATGCTTGCTCTTTGACTATTTGTGTTTATTGTTTTATTTGTTCCTTGACTACTTACATTTATTGTATTACCATTTCTTCAACCTAGAACTGAGCTTAACATTTGCATGTAATTAAAATGATATAAAAGCAAAAAGGAGAATGGGCGAAGGGATAAGGGGGTTCTAAGGAGGAGAAAGGTGGAAAGGGGATGACATCTGAAATGTAAATAAATAAAATATCCAATAAAAAACTAAAAAAATTATTGTTGACACTAGGTAAAGTTTTGCTGTAGAGAGCTATGCTGTGCATTGTAGGACATCAGCATGTTCCCTGGCTTTTTCCACTCTATGCACCACACACATCCTTCGAACCCAGTCAGAACAATTGAAAATGTCTCCACACTGCCAAATGTCTCTGGGGGAATTGCAAAATTATCCCAGATTGAAATCCATTGTTTGGCTTTTTTAACAAGGTTAAAAAAAAGTCTAAATCCACCATATACCAGTGTTCCTCTGGTAAAACATGAATTGGCTCAATGGCAGAGACACCCACTGAAATAATTTCAATTGGAATTGTAGCATTCATAAAACCCTTTCTTCCTTCTCAGTCCAGACATCAAACCACACCAGAAGTTAAAGGAAAACATCCTGATTAGATTAGCACCAGCTTCACTGGTGGCCAGCCTTGACTTCCCAACAGGGTGGAACAAGCAAAGAAAGTTGCTTGTCTCTTCAGGGACTACCTCCTTGCTGGCCTGCAACAGTTTTTATTTGGACAGTAGCCTGAAGGAACCCATCCCTTCTTGGAATCAGGACTAAAGCAAGTTTATTGTTTTCCTTTGTAGAAGCCCAGAGGACAACATGTTTATTGTTCATTTCCTCTACAGAGTGTCTGTCTCTCCAGTGTATGTAATACAGGGTTCAAACATGGTTTGGCAACTTCTTGCCTCCAGGCTAAATCTCATGATAGTATTGGTAAATGCCAAGCCTGGCTCGAAGTTTTAGAGTTCTCTTGGCCAAGTCTCATAACATACACGGCTTAACCAGATGTTGAGAGTTAGTCCCAGAGACCAAATAATTCTCTAGACTAAAGAGAAAACAGCTTCCACTCTCTGGCAGTCTTCTGTATCCTTGAAGATTCTAGTCTCAAATTTATTGGCATACAACTAAGATATCTGCACCTGGGAGCCTTACAACTTTGTATGCCACCCAGAGACAATGGCTTTTCAGTAATGTAGGTGATCTAGAAACATATGGTGACTGTGGACACTATGCATTAATGTCCCATTAGAAAGTGCCATCTCCACACTTTTCTGAATTCTTTTAAATGATGCTTGAGCAAAATCTACTCATATCTCAGAATCTGCACTGTTTTTACATATGAATCAATTGACAAAAACCTTATCCATTGAATATCATCCACAAAGTTCATATCCAACCTTTATATCACAAAGGAATCATAAATATGAATGCTATAAATTGAAGTTGAGCTTATCTAAGCTACACATACCAGAAAACACATGAAGTTTTATCTCAACCTATCCATGCTTCCAGCCCTGTCTAATGTCTAATGTCCATTTTCTTAGTTAATCTATTTCAACAATGGAATGAGGAGGTCATATCATAAACATGCTCTATGTTTATGCCAAGGCTATAGAACTGTCCAAAACTAATCTGAAGAATGTGAGTCTTTAGGACTATCCCATTTGTCTGGCCCCAGACCTCAAAATATCATCTTCAACCAGAATCCAGTTGGCAACTGTGTCTTTCAGACGTGCTCATGAATACACACCTATATATATCCACATATCACATTTCCATGTCCAATGAGGTAAGGATGAATTTTTGTGCCTTAAGTCTCTACAATGGTGGGCTAAAATATCTTCTAGCATTTCATTATATCTACAAGTACTTTCCTAAGAGCTTTCCTTGTACCATAATTTCCAATTTTGGTGTTTTTAAATCTGCTTGCACATTAAAGGCACCACAGTGCTGGCTGTGAGTTAAGATGACATAGACACTTACCAGGCCTGTGAATGAGAAGATTGTTAAACTTGTTTTGGTGTCAAAATGTCATTTGTTCTTGTACATGCTTCTTTTTTTTTTTTTTTTTTTTTTTTTTTTTTTTTTTTTTTTTTGTCTGAAAAGGCATCTTTCTCTTCATCTGTTAAATTTTTTTAAATGAATTGAAAACTCTTTTGAAATGCAACCCCGGTGTGATTGACAGTGACAAGCACACATACCTTGAAAGCCCCACTGTAACATTTATACTTAATAAAAACAAATACCATGGCATCTGAGTAGCCTAGTCAGCCATGCAGTTTTCTACCTGGCATCTTGCAAATTAATCTGAGTGTTTATGCTGTAGATCATTCATGATGAACATATTGCTATAGCAACATGCATTTCTTCCATTTTTTCCTGCTAATTACACTAGCATCACCATCAGCTACTAAATCTTTGAATTACTAATGAATGTACGTGAAAAGCAGTGTCTTGATAACATTCTTTCAATATGTCCTCAGCCACAAAGTACAGAAAGAAAAGATGCATGTAATTTGATTATTTTCAATTTATTGTTAAAACCTTTCAATTAATGTTAATTCTCACTCAGATCCATTTATTGTTAAGAGATGTCTCTGAAGCATGTTTCTAAGAAAATAAAGAATATAATGAGCATCTATAAAATCTTTTCCTTTAGCGCTCACAAGCATACCACCTTCATCATTTATATCTACATTAAATTAGAAACCAAAAAAGAAACACTATTTAAACCAATAAACTATTCACACTTGTATTTATAACTCGACTACCACCACCAACAAATATGCAGACTGGTTTTTTATTAAACCAATTAGTGGAATGAAAGACAACAGGAATTTTAATAAAAACACTTGTAGAAAATTCATGTCCATCAAGAAAGAACATACATTATCCCAGGAAATTCCTCAAGACACTGTATGCTGAAATGTTCTGAAGCAACTCAAGGAGACATTGACGTTGGGGAAAGCTTTCTCTGGAAAGGTAATCAGCCCTAGTCAGAATGCCAAGCCAGATGTACTTCTATCAGTATAGAACATGTGTACATCTAGGCAGTGTACACGTCTAACCACAGTCTAGGTGTTTAGAAGCTCAGAAGCCTCACTAGAAACATTAATGACAGAAAAATTCCTGGGAAGATTAAAATAGGGTGAAAACTATAATGTTTGCCTATTTAGTACACCTGAATTCCATGGAAAGGCAAAAGAAGATAACGAGAAAGACCACGGGATTTCCCCAGCAAAATAAACCATGTCAAAAAAATTTAATGGGTCTAATGGCCAGACAGTCCAAACACAAGTTGTTTTTCTAGATTTTGCTATCTAGGTTAAGCAGAAGTGAAACGACTATCAATAATGTAAAGGAATTGGTATGCTGTGTATTCACTATGTAATACGGTATCCTTATATCAAATTTATTTTTTCTAAGCTTGAGACTTTGATGTATTTCCCTACCTAAATATTTTTTCTTTGTAAAAATTTCACTATCCAAAACTGTTTCCGTGTCTTTCAATGTTCTATTGTAGAAATAAGAAAAATAGATTAAAATGTTTATCTACAATCATAATAATAGCAATTGCTAGTATTCTTACTGATTTTAATCAATCTGTAAGAGATGCTGATCATTATCTAGAAAATAACCATATGATACATGACGATTGCTTTCATCAGTTGATGAATAAATGAATGCAGAAAGGTTATGTACTTAGAAGTTGTCACACAGATCACACATATGTTAGAGTTCAAACTCAGACCTTTTCTTTGTCAAAAAACCCAAGCTACTTAATTAAGACTTTGAAAATCTCACGGGCATATTTAAAGGCTCTTTTTATTGGTCAGTTTCCAAGGAGGACCTACAAAAGGAAATAAGAACAGATTTTTTTTTGTTTTTAGCAGATGTGAAATAAAAGGTAAAAGTCACTATGTTATTTATTTGTTTATTTATTTATTATTTGATTATTTACTTCTGGGGGTGTGTGTGTGTGTGTGTGTGTGTGTGTGTACACATACTTATGGATGTGAATGTCAGAGAACAACTTTCTGCAGTCAGTTCTCACATTTTTATCTCATCTTTGAAACAGGATCTCTTTTGTTTATGCCACCATGAAGCATAGTTCAGGCTGACAGACGAGAGTTCCTTTAGCCAATTCTAACCTTGCCCTTCATATCATCTTAGACTGCTAATATTACATATGTGGCCCTGATATAGGCTTTTATTAACTATGTGACAGCCATCAATCTTTGGTGACCAGGTTCACACAGCAATTAGGGTTACCTACTTAGGCCTTTCCCTGGCCTTAAAATACTGTTTTGAGAGTATTTGCTCAAGATTTCATGAAGAGACACAGTATTTTACCTTTCACGTTTTTGTCTGTTTTGTTGGGTTTTTGGCTTTTGTTCCAGGTTGTCTTTTTACTTAGCTTTATTATTGAAATAGTCTTAGATTTAAAAAAAATTGTAGATACAGCATTCTGTTTCTTTATACTCTGTTATGTTGTTCCTATCATTTAAACCTTATAATGTTGGTATGGTTCACTTGAACAATTAAAACTTCAGTATTCAGATAGTACTAACTGGTTTGTATTATAAAATAAATAGAGAGAAGAGAACATAAAATTAGCAGGGAGACATGAGCAGTGTTTGGGAGAAGTTGGAAGTAAAGCGGCTCTTTGAAGGGATCAAACTCAGCTGTATAAATATGTGAAACTCAAATACAAAATAAATAATGTAAAATTTAAAATAGTATAATTAATTAAAAATTAAGAACTTATTTTAAGAGTCATTTTCCATTCAACCAACGAAACATCAAGGCAGAAAGAATGATGGAATTTCCCACCATAGCAAGACTCCTTTCCCTATCCCCTAAAAATAAATAGAAGAAATACCAGAGGATAAAACTGTGTCTAAGCTCGATGCAACTTCACACATTTAAGAAAGTAACTACTCAGGCAGCTACAGAGAGGGACTTACGTGAGCATAGAAGTTCAAGGCCAACCTGGACAATGTAATGAAACTTGACCTCAAAATATATGTGTGTGTATATATATATTCATACACACACACACACACACAGAGAGAGAGAGAGAGAGAGAGAGAGAGAGAGAGAGAGAGAGATATGTATATCTTTATTTGTTCAGTGAAGCAATTTTGCAATTAATTTGCATATCATTACATACCATAAGTAATCTAAAGATGTTCTGAAATCTATAGAAGGTCGTGCATAGGTTATATGCAGATTCTGTGCTATTTTATATGAGACTTTGAGAATATCCAGGTTTCAGTGTCCCCCTAAAGACCTGGGAGTGACTATATTCTCTAAGTTTCTTTGTTATATTCATTCTCTGTTGCAGCCACCATACTTTTTGATGTTATCATTTCTCCTTAGGCTTTTTTAAAGCAATAATTAAAACTCCAAGCTTTCATTATTTATTATAGGTTGTGAATACACAATATATTATATATATGCTAAATATTATATGTTGGCCAAATCTTTCTAAAACCTTCTTTATCCCCAATTTCCCTCTACATCATCACCATCATCATCAACAACATCATATTGTCCCCAGTGTCCCTCTAGAGAGTTTTACTTCTGTCTTCATATTTTCTGCTTTACTTTTATATATATAAATGATTCTATGTGTCTATATAAAAGCTAGGTACTAGAATAAGAGAAAGCATGAATTTATCTTTTAGCACTTGGCTATTTTTTAATATAAAATCTCCAGTTATATATTTTTTCTGTAAATGGTATAGTTTTATTCTTTTTTTCTTTCATTTTTTAAAAAATTGTTTTATTTATTTACATTCCAGCCATTGTCCCCTTCCTGGTCCCTTCTCCCACAGTTCCACATCTCATTTCTCCTTCCCATTGTCTCTGAGAGTTTGCCTCTCCCCAGATTCCAGGCCTACTCCTCCACTAGGGCCTCAAGTCTCCAGAGAATTAGGCATATCTTCTCCCACTGAGGCCATACCAGACATTCCTCTGCTGTATATGTGTCAAGGCCTCAGAACAGCCCAGGTATGCTACCTGGTTGATGGCACAGTCTCTGGGAGCTCCCTGGGGTCAAGATTAATTGAGACTTTGGTCTTTCTATGGGGTTGCCCTCCTCTTCTGCTTCTTCAATTTTTTCCCTAATTCAACCATAGAGGTCCCCAACTTCAGTCCATTGTTTGGATGTAGGTATCTGCATCTGTCTCAGTCAGCTGCTGGTAGGGCCTCTCAAAGGACAGCCATGCTAGGTTTCTGTCTGTAAGCACATTATAGCATCAGTAAGAGTATTAGGCCTTGGAGCCCACCTATAATATTGGACCAACTTTCCTTAAGGGTTTTTTTTTCCATTTTAGTCCCTGCAGTTCTTTCAGACAAGAACAATTCTGGGTCAGAAATTTTGACTTTGGGTTAGTTATCCTGTCCCTCTACTTGAGGCCCTGTCTATCTACTGGAGGTGGACTCTTATTCAAGTCCCCTCTCCCCATTGTTGACCAGTTTGCTTAAGGTCGTCTCTATTGAGTCCCAAGAGTCTCTTATCTCCCAGATTTCTGATACTTTCTAGAGAGTCCCCCTATCTCACAACCCTGCACATTTCTGTTCATTCTCCTGGCCCTCTGGGCTTCTCTCCTAACCCTGCACCCATACCTATGAAGTTGATGGTCTTGACATTATATTTGTACTATTACTCAATACTTTGGGGGGGGGGGTTAGATTACATTTTCTCATTCAGGCATTTTCATTTAGCTCTTACACCTCTTGCATGTACTATTATTTAAAGGTGTATGTATAAGTGTTTCTGCAGAAGAGGTTGGTGATTATCCCAAACTACTCCGGAAGTATAAGTGCTCTGAGATTATCTTATATATTTTCTGCTAATCTCTTGCATTTCTTTTTAATCTATGATAAATAAGAAATAATTTTATGGCTTAAAAGAATTTTAAATGTTATGAGAAAAGCAAATATGTACATAAATCAAATAAATAAATTAAAAATAAAAATGTTTAGTGACTTAAAATTTTTCTTTGAGTGGCAAATTGCAATTTTTTTGGCAATAATGCTTATTATTCTCTTCTGGAGATGTAATGTTTTTCCCAACTTCCAAGTCAGAATGGAAACCAGGCAAAGCACGAAAGATGAACTCAATATCTATGTCATATAACTTGGAAGTGTTAAAAAAAATAAAAAAGAATGTTAAGAAACACTACCAAATAGGAAAAAATCATCTTAAATAATTACCAGTGGAATAATTCCATCCTGAGAACTTTGAACATTTACCCCCCCAAAAAATATTGTGCTCAAACTACATTAACACCTTTACCTGCCTCAAGTCTCTATAACTGATGTATTTGTAACTGGGCTTATGATGAGAAGATGACTTTTACAATTCTAATCAACAGATTTCTGGTCAACTGTTGTCTAAAAGCAGCTAAACAGAGCTACAGTGACAACTATGAAAAAAACACACCAAAAATATTCCAAAAAACAATACAATCATAAATGTGTTCAATAATGATAATTTTTATTTATAGAGTGTTTATTCTATACTAAATATCTTTAAAATATGACCTGTACTCTATACAAAAGTACTATTACACTTTAGATTTCATTAATTTCCTTCATAACCTTGAGAATATTATGTCATATTCTTCTCTTCATTGTTACCTTTTATGAGGGTAGTAAATGATTAATGAATAATTCTTAAAGAATTAATCCTATAACATCTTTTCATACAAACTCATTCTCTCTTTAGGAAATCTCATTTATACCCACTTTTTAATCTGAGATCAATTGTAAGTTTAAATCATTAATCCAGACTTTTCTTTTTTTTATTGGATATTTTATTTACATTTCAGATGCCATCCCCTTTCCCCATTTCCCCTCCCTAGAAAACCCCTATCCCATTCCCCCTTTTCCTCTTTTCTTTTATACAATTTTTCTAAAAATGTTAATCAAAGGCTTTATAAGTTTCATAATGCTCAATCAGAAGTGTAACCCAATATCCAACCTAGATATATCAACTATCTTTGACTGGTGGAGACACGTGAACATCTGCCTCCATGCCCCCCCCCTTTCTCTCTCTCATCACCTAGCTTCTCCTCTCCTTCATTTTCTCCTCTCCTTACTCCATCTCTTCCTCTAGGTACTCCTTCCCCCTTAGCTCCTCCTACATATCACCCTTCCTGTTAAAATAAAACTTTTCTTTCAAAGTACAATTAGAGCATAATTATGCCTAATCTTTTCATCTGAACTCCAGATCTGAATACATAAATAACTACTTGTTACCTCAAGTTGGAGCTGTGCAAGGTACCTTTAACTCTCCAAGTTCATTGTGAATAATCTATTATATAAAGAATTCTCTTGTACCGCTTGTCTCTACCCCAGGGGAAGATGTAAACACATGAAAACTATCCATTCTTTTAATAAGCTTTTGTCTATTACACTTCCTAGTACTTTCCTAATATATTTCTTTCTTTCTATCTGAAATATCAGTTCCTCATTAAAGCAGGTTTTTTTTTTCATCTGATTTAGAGTTTCCTACCCTTGACACTACTAATATTTTGGACCATATAATTCTTCATCAAAGAAGGTTGCCTATATATCATAGGATGCTTAACGTAATCCTGATCATCCACTTAACAAATTTCAGTATTAGTTATAGAAGTTACATTTTCTGCTTTGAAAAAAAAAAAAACAGATTCTGAGAATTTCACTCTATATTCACTCTTTTTTATTTTTTACTTTTTGAAATTATATTATATCATTTCCCTTTTCCTTCCTTCCTCTTTCATTTCATATGGAGGTTCCCTCACCTTGCCCTCCTAAAATTCATGCTCCCCATTTTTTTAATTGCTATCCATGTGTGTGTGTGTGTGTTTGTATGTTTACATGATATGTATTTCTAAATATATAGGTAAAACCTGTTCAATTGGCTTATTGTTACCTGTCTGTATATTATTTCAGAGCTGACCACTTGGTATTGGATAATGAGTTGGGGGCTCTTCCCTGGGGAAGACTATTCCTCTTGCCTTCAGCATTTCTGTTACTTTTAGTTATTTGCTTATGCTGAGACCTCATGAACGTTTTCCCCTTCTGTGTAAACATGTCTATTGGTGTCATTCTTTTCCAGGCCTTGCTTAGCCAGCCATAATTTTGAGGTATCATAGGAATAACTTCCAGGAGATCTAATCTCAAAGCAAGCATCCTGTTTCTCTGGCTTTTAGAATCTTTCCACCCTCACTTTTGCAATACATGAGGTTTAGATATAGGTGCTGGGTTGTATACTTATCAGTTGTGATTGAGCAACACATAATTTCTTGAACTCTGATTTTTGATTTTGTGTTTTTATACTGATCTCTGACTATTTAAAGTGAAGCTTCTTGCATGAAAAGTGAGAGCTTTTCATCCATACCTGTGTATATAAGAAAATATTTTTAGAATGTACTAAGGGATTGTGCTAGTAGTTGTAGGTTTTCCTCCAAAATTCATGAATTCCCTAACCAATGGTTGTTGGCTAAGTTTTCCAGTCCTAGGTATGATATCCCATTTTGATGAGAAAGCCTTAAGTATAATTAGAGAGCACTCAATTATTAATTATTATTAAGTAATGTGCGCCACTACTGCAGACTAAGGGTTATTTTTACTCTTTGAGATAATATGGTTCCATGAAAGAGGAGACCCTTGGAGCGTAGAGCAATAGATAGCAGCCCACTTTGCCAAAACACTCAGGAAATGAATAAGCCCATGCTCAGTTCTTTATCTTCCTGTTCATCAGTCCAGGATGCAGGCCCATGGAATGGTGCCAAATACATTGAGCATTGGTCTTAGTCACTAGTAATTTAAAGTAGACAACCACATATAGTTATGTCCTCTTCATTGTTTCCAAATTCTATCAACTTATATAAACTTTAAAATAAGCTTTTAAACAAACTGTTTAATTTTCAAAAATGTTTCTATCCCTAATAGTCAAGTTAAAGAGTTTAAACCCAGTCATTTGCAGAAAATCCTTTGTCAATGTTCTTGACAATGAAGTTTCCCTATTAAAACAATCATGGCATAGTTTCTTTCCATATGAACTGAACTTTAATTGTAATTTTGCTTTTTTGTTATTTATTTTGTTACTTTCCATCCTTCTCACTGAACTTATTGTTTTATAATGAGGGCAACAATTGGGAAGCTTATGTTTAATGTTTGAGATGAGTATATGTTATTTTTGCATGTTAAGGCTAATTTCCAAATTCAAATGTAATCACAAGGAGACTGCTATGTTTAGAGATTTATATGAAGGTTCCTAAGTTATATCCAGACTTCTAACACATAGAGAATATCATATAACATATGTTTTATTTTAAGCCAATAATTTTGTTATAAATGTAGTAAAAAACAAACAAATAATCAATTTATGCTTAAAGTCAATACAAAAATAACACCTATTTTAAATACATTTTAATATTTCTGTCACTACTAACTTTATCTGTAGGAAAATATTTTATTATAATTTTTAAATATGGGTTCATCAAACATGTGCCTTCAACAAGATCTTTTTTAAATTTGTTGTTATCTTATCTGCATATTCAAAAAAAACCTCTGTCTTGACAGAAATGTTCAAAAGAATCCAGTGGAGACTTGCAATGATTAACAATCAAAACATCCAATAATTGGTACTATGGCCCATGAAATTCTTCACAAATAACTGAAATTAGGAAAAGTGTGTATTAAGCCAGCTGGAGAGTGGAGCATGCAGGCTTTATTGCTTGGGGGTTTTGTCTGTATTCTCCTAGGCTGCCCTCAAAATACAGAGAGCTTGGTGATTGAAGAGTGGATGCTATTGTATAACACTTAAGGGCAATATCTCAACATTTCAATTAGTTCTTCTTTTATTTTTATTAAATTTAATTATATGATGTATGCCCATGCAGTTTATGAAAGGAAAGACATAGTTGCTATAAAGGGATGAAGGGGAAAATACAGTTGAGAATCTTACCAGGGAGGCTATAAGCAGACCAACATGGGAAAGGACAAAAAGTGGGATAAATAGCACTAAAGATGCTTGTAAAAGCATTGGGAATTTATTATATTTTATAATTTATAATATTTATGTATAAATATGTAATTTTAAGAAACAATAATATAATATACATATATATATATAAACACATATATGTTTGTATTATATATTTTTATTGCAGTTATATCACTTGGGGCAATAATACCCCCCAAATTCTCAGTTCCAGGCACTGGAAACCTTTTGTTGGTCAGAGTCTTCCTAGAGTACTCCCCTTCAAAACACAGACTATTGCTATTACCCTTAGTGCCTTCCAAAAAAAAGATTGTAAGATTTGTCACTAACAACACTAAATGCTTTTGATACAAGATTTGAAGGAATCAATTTGGACCTGCGATCCTCCTCATTGAGAACTAGCTCTCATAATATCCAAAGGAGGCATGCAATCAATTTTTCTAGGGAGAAAAGAATCAATAGTCCTCTCTAGGTATAACACCATAACACCACAGCAATGACTAGCAGAACAAGCAGGACAAGGTACACAGAAAGCTGTAATAGTGACCCTTATATCCTGGAAACAGGATATAAGCAACAGCCACCACATGGCACTTAAAGCATAAATTCCCTCAATAGGAGGGAATTCATGCCTTGTACTGAAAACTAGCCAACTACCCATGGCTGGTGAGGTCATGGAATCTAAAAAAGAACCCACTACTGCCAGTTTTCTAAACTGGTATAATTTCTAACTATACACTTATCCTCACATACACAGATAAGTGTGGCTCTCACCCATCATCCAAAAAGTGTCTTTTGCAGCAGACCAAGATAATTACAGGAAAGCATAATTGGTCAACAGAGATCAGTTGTCTAAGAGATGCTCACGTGAGTCTGAATTAGCACTTTTACAGTACACTCCTTATACCAGACAACATCTGAAGATGGACATGACTTCTCAAGCCTAGCTGAGGAACTATGACAACTGTGAGATTTTGTGTGAGTGGAAGTCAGTTGTTTTTAAGGGTGTGAATCCTGGTAGTACAACTGTTCCAGGAGAAGTCTACTCTCCCAAGAGCACAAATAATCTTAGAAAAAGAGTCCTCCACTGAGGAAAATATTTATTTGATTTAATTAAACCTTCAACAAAACAATATAGAAAATACTTTAGCTTCCTTTGCACACTCTCAATCTTAGGAGGTGTTGCTCTTTATAGTTTGGGTTGTATGAACTGCCAGTATCCAAAAGGTTTCTACTATGGCCCATACAATAGTTATCATTGTGTGATTAAAGTTCATTCATGTCCATTCTCTTCTTTAAGTTGGTGAAAACCTGATTCAGAGAGATCTCTTATGAATACTAAATGGCAATACTCACATGCTGAACTTTTTTGAGGCAACAAAAAACTATAAACACACACCAGAAAATGATTGAAATACTTCTGTATTCTCTTCCTTGAAAACTGAAAATGTGATTCTCAGCTATTATTTCCTTCTTTGAGTCCAACTACAGTTTATTCAAACCAAAAATTTATTGTTCTGGTTTTGGCTGAAAAGCCACTTGACTCAAATTTGCTTTTACCATACAAACAAATATTCAAATATTTAAATATGAATAAAATCTCATCGTTCCTTTTATGAAAAAGCACAATGGGCACCTTATTTAGGAACTGCCTGAAATGTGCCCTCTGAAATGTGATCTGAATTTACAACAGAGAAGCTCACATTAGGACAGCTCTTCACTGACAACATTTGGTTGTGACTTTCATTAGGAGAGGAAGGTTTTTTTTTCAAAGGAATATATTTATTTATTCATATATATTCAATATATTTATTTATTCATAACTATTTATTGGCCACTGTTCACCATTATTTACAATAAAGTAAATATACAGTTGGATGACATTCTGATACTACAAAGTTACTTTTCTGGCTCATTGAACCAGAAGGCAAATACTGAAAAGATTGATCCTACCAGTAAGGAATGAGTCAGGGTAAAGAAAAAGCATGCAAGGCATTAATTGGTATCAGCAAATTTTGTTCTCTTAGTCAGCAGGCTTAAATTGCCAACATTAGCTCCAACCATGATTCTATCTCCACATCAAACAGATTCCACGAATAATAACCTTTTAGTACAGATTTTAACTTTCTACAAAGGGATGGTTCACCAGAGGAACCTTTAGGCAGACTGGCTGACCTGGACTTGCCTCTAGAGTGTTGGGACTAAAGGAGAGGAAGGTTTTAAGGAGCACAGAGAGGAATCAGAGGCTTGCAGATATACAAGTGAGCAGCTATAACCTCAGGTGAACTATTACCCCAAAATAAACGTTTACTTTTCAGTAGACTGTACATAGTTTTGTTATCTCTTTCAAAAGAGGACAGGAGATACAGAACTTCTTTGAAAGGATGGTGGAGCTTTCTCTTTGTCATTCTTATTGAGAGCCACTGGAGCAGATCTTGTCTTACTGTAAATATTATTCTCTCCATGGGAAATGCATTGCTCTAATGTAGGTTCTGTTTTTTTTTTTTCTCTAAAATTACATTTATTTATATTTTGTATGTATTAGTGGGTCCTGAGTATTGAACCCAGATCCTTAGGGTTGGCATGGATCTCCATTATGTTCTGAAAGATCTAATCAACTATTCTATGCCGTTTTATCCCTACATGTGTTACTTTAGGATCCCAAAGCATCTTGAGTAACAAAACAGTAAATGGTCGGAATGACTTCTTGAAAGTAAAACGTCACATCATTACAAGTTTTGGTTGTTTTGCATTAGTGCTGAAAAAAAAAAAGTCTTCTAAAAGTAGACATTTCTATGTTACAGTTATTTCACTTTAAAATTTTTTGTATTAAGAATTAATGTGATCTAAAATGAAAGAGTCTATAGACTGCATTTGACTCTGAATCTAACACTATGACCCAGGCTACTACAAAACCCTGACCGTGGACAGGAACTATATAAAACACATGTGTTAGTTAAGTTTCCCATCTCACATTGAATGAGCTGAGTTAAGTGATGGAACTCTGTGTTTGAAATCTTACAAATAAGTGTAGTTATTAAACAACATGCATACCAAATAAAATTGGCTAGATCTAAAGGACAGCTTCACAAGCAATTTTCATCAATTCTTTATTTCCACATACTTGTCAATGAAAAGGGGAAGGGGCAAGAAGGAAAAAAATGAATAAAAATGCAGGTTCACACATTTCCTACAGGAGATCTGAAAAATACTAGAAGAACAAGCTCATTATTTTTCTTAATATACAAGAAAACTCTTTGAAAAGCATCCTGGTTGTCTGTAGTTTGACATCTTATACCACTAATAGTGATTTCTGTGACTTTTTCATTTTAAAATGATAAAGAATAATCATTGTAGCTATATAGAAATTTCACTAAACTATCAGGACATACCACTTTTGAGCACAACTAAATTAACACACAAAATATGATCATTGTAGAAAACCAAATAAAATGTCAGTGGGCAGTGATAAGTTATCCCATCTTAAATAGTTTTCAAACAGTCAAACTTAACATTATCTAAATTAAAAAAGAATTGAGATTTTTTTAGTTAAAAAGTTACATTAATATAATCAATGCCTAGTGCACAATAAGTAATCAATTAATAGAATGCTTATATCTTTCAGTATTAATGTCCTCAGTAGGAGATGTATTGGAAATGCACAGCTGCGCCTCCAGTTGTACTTTTTAATCTCGTAATTCTAAAAGTGCTAGTTGAGCAATTTCTTATCCATGTCTTTCTCAACTTCTCTGTGACCCAATGATACTAGTTTTATTTCATGGGTGATTTTTTTTGCTTCATGATATTGCAAGTGAGATATTCACAAATGGATAAATTTGATTAATAAATTCATCTCAGAGTCGCTAATTCACTGAATCCAGAATTCAGTTTCAGAATCATTACTAACTTAGATTGTTTTGTTGTTTCAATCAGTATTTTAATTCTTGACTAGTCCAAGTGACTATAGACACACATTCACACACGTATATACATATGTGTATTTGCATATAGGCATATATATTATATACAGAAGGTATAATATATAATTTTAATGAAGTAAAACATTTTGATTATAATGAAAGTATATAATATTTCTTATACATATTTAAAAGCATTTTTGCTAATTAATTAGTTCATTGTAGGAAGCCGTGGTCAGTGGTTATACGTTTGCCATTCCAAGATGGCGCTGGCCTCGTGTCTTCCCAGTAGTAAACAAGTAACTGTGCAGCTGCAAAGGCAGAAAGCCCGCCAAAGTCACTGGCCAATCCCGAGGTGTAATATTGGGTGATGAGCGAACAGCCAATCAGAAGTGAATACATCACTCTAGGGTGTATTTAAGCTAGGCCTCTTCCTGTCTTCAGCCCTTCTGCATCCTTCCGCGCCCTTCCGCGTCCTTCCGCGTTTTCCACGTTTGCTGATACAGAGTAAAGCTTCGTTTTGCAGTAACTACCAGAATACTGTCTCTTGTGTCCTTTTTCACGGGCGAAGGGGACTCAAGAGGTGCGTGGAACAGTTCATTTTTTTTATTTAAGACAATTGACACTTGGTAGACAAGGATGGTCTCAACTTTTGATCCTTGTGTCTCAGGCTTCCAAATTCTGGAACTAAAAGCTAGGATCAACATACCATAAAATAATCAAGTATATTCTTGTGTGTGAAATGAATCTCAGAATCTTTGTTGACACAGAAAATGTTACAATGATTAGACCTTTGTTTCACAAACTTAATTTTAAGCTATGCCTTCCAGACTCTGTTCATCGGCCTCATTAAACTTTTTCATTTTCCACAGATTATTTAAATATAGTACTTGTTCTTGCTACTAGGAATTTTTATACCCCTAATATTTTTCTGCATACCTACTTCACACCATTCAACTATCACTTAATGGAACTTATTTATACATCTCCCACCTTGTTATATTAGGAGAGGTTTTTGAACCTATATTTTATTAAATTACAAATTAGAGAATTAATTTACAAGTTATCATCCCTTAATTGAAATGTAAGCATTATCATGATATGGCCTAGTACAGAGTAAGTATTAACAAGCACCTGTCTAGCAGAGAAGTGGATATATCAATTTGGGAATATTTATAGTTCTATACCATTAGATACATTTCATTTTTTATTTTCACTTCTCTTTACTTTTTATATGGTTAAAGAACTAATTTTTAAAGGAATCCATAAATGATTTAAGTCCATCAGAATTGTAATACAGACACAGCAATACAATTGTGGTTCATATGAAAAGCAGAATGTGATGTGATAGTTAAGAAAATATGGACATAATTCTTTCTTTTTAATTGGAGAAGAAATCAAATCAATAAACAAATCCACACAAAATAGAGCACTGTGAATATAAGCAGAGCTGGCATCTCCATCCTGGCTGTTATCTGGCTGGAGAATAATGATTTAAAGAGCAAGGACTCAGATGTGTAGTTCAGAGCCGAAGCTGCAGAGGATCTGAGTGGTCTTTAAGGTCTAAATCGAAGAAAATTCATAAGAATGACAGTGAACGAATTACCCTTACACAGATAGAATTTCCTCCAAGAATTTCTCTTCTTTTCCTAAGGTATTTGTTAGGAAAGCCCATAGCACTTTTTACTTCTCTGTTAGTGAACATATTTTGATGAATAGCCATTACTAGTTTGACAGTTCAATTTCTCCTCTGTTCTTGGTATCTTCTTAATTTATATGCCGGGCCTGAAGAGGAAAAATGGAAGAAAGATGAAGGAACGGTAGAAGAGACGCCCCAAACAGGGAAGAATGAAATTAAGCCAGCCTCCCACCAATTCTGCAGCACTAAATACCCTTCTTTCTAGAAGTAGGATGTGTACCCTCCATTCCACTGCCCATCAATCAAAAGCCTGGATATACTTCATCAAGAGAATGTATTTGGCAGAATAAACTATTAGTAGCACATGAAATGTTTCGTATTTATAGTAACAAAAAGAAAGCCAGTTTCAACAGTTGTATTTATAGGTTATATCTTTTGCAGTCTTTAATTGAAGAAGAATTCTAAACATTTATCCAGATTTCAAAAGCATGTATTAGTCATTGATTTAATATACTCCAATACATGTGTTCAATATTTAGGCAATTTACTATTTTTATCTTAATTAAGACTTGTCTTTTTACATGTAGCAAGCTGAGTCACATGTATTGCCACAGTCAGTATTTTAAATGCTAAACTCCATTTTTTTTTTTTTTTTTTTTTTTTGGACTGGGAGTTCTCTTTGTAAAAGCATTTCTTTGCTAAAGGTATAAATATATTTTTTGTCTTGATTGAACTTATGCACATATTTAATAGTTGAGTCATAAAGTGACTGTGGCATAAGAGGGAATATTTTGTTCCAACTAGTATATATATATATATATATATATATATATATATATATATATATATATTTCATTTGGACAACGTCAATAGGAGAAACTAAAATGTAATGTAATTATAGTGTAATGTAAATAATTACACTATAAATGTAAGTATAATACATTGCCTGTTATTTCTTCACTATGAAGGACTCAAGCTGACACTAAGTTTTACTTTGAGGAACATAATTAACATCCACAGTGGTTCCTCAGAAGTCACAGACAAGGGTAACTGTACCTTTAGGCACAGATGTCTACCCAAGACTTTCTATCCAAAACATCAGGAATTACACTAAGAAAAGTTGGCTCCTTTTATAAGAATGAGTCTTTCAGGTGAAAATAACAAGTAATATAAATAAATAAATTTACTTAGGATATCACTATACTTAACTTTAAACAATATTCATTTTAACTTAGAATTATGTGAACCACTTTATATGAGGCTCTCTCTCTAGAAAATAAAAACACCACTTCTAAAGAAGTTTCAGAATACAACCATGCACAGCAATGTATGTATAGACTACTTGGTTCTCAAAATATTCAGTCATCAGAAGCTACACTATATTTGATGCTTCTTGGTGACATAGACTGATTCTGTGAAAACTTGTTTAAGAATTCTGTTTCTTTGACTTTAGAGAACTGAAAGAAAAAAATGGCTTTATGGACAGCAGTGGACACCAGATGTTTATCAGATCCACTAATGTTGATCCTTATATCCTTCCCGGGAAGTTCTGAGAACGCTGTTTCTCTCTATGACCCTCAGCTCTTGTCATGACACAAATAATAATGCATATAGAGGTATGACATATTTCAAGAGTTTGCCATGAAGGTATTATTTAAGGGGGCATTTTTAAATGCTACAGCGGGATTATTTTTGCTATTTCCATAATTTAGAAAAAAAATCCCTTGTTTGCTTATGACATGTTTTAAATCATCAGATGCAGCCAAGGTGAGTGTTTCTGACAGGCTTTCCAATGTGATGCTGTGCTATATGTACCCGTATTCAAACAAAGGTGTGTTGCACAGATCCCACACACTAAGTATTTTCCTTGACATTGACGAATATCAGGTTGCCAAAGTATATGGAAGATGAATGCACTTGTAAAAATATAAGGAAAAAAAAAGAAGCAGCAGCCACCCTTTGGGGAGAGTCTATCTGGCCCTATATACCTGGGCTGAGCAGATGACTACAAAGATAATGAAAGTCTTTTTTGGTCAAGGTCTCTGTGCAAAGAAAGTCTATCAGGTCAGCTTTCTATAAGAGAGTTCTTAATGCAATTGCCCTTACCTTTCACAGTAAGTGAGAAAGAGCTTGTGTCATTGCCTCTGAAACCTCATACCAAGGCAGCCAGACTTCCATAAAATAAATACCATTGTCAGCCAAATTGTCTTTAAAAATCTCATCTCCTCTCTCTCTCTCTCTCTCTCTCTCTCTCTCTCTCTCTCTCTCTCTCTCTCTCTCTCTCTCTCCATCCAAAAACATGGACAGTGTGTATTCTTGTATGTATTGGCAGCACTAAGAACCCTTCTTTAACAATTGGAATGACTAGCTCAAACTTTAAAGACTAGTTTATATGACTCTAATCCTCTTATCACCACATTTGGAAGGGGGGAGTCTTTTTTCTGATATAAATCTTGGAGTGTGTTTTCTCTCAGCAGATTTTAAAATTCTCTTAAAATAAAAATATGCAGAAACATAGGAGGTGGTTGGGATAGCTGGAAGACCCGAGTTGGCACCAGTGAATGCCTAATACTTTTTTTTTGTGAAGCAAATATATTCTTTTGCTGTTTTTGAAAATGAATTGCAGAAACTGAAAAGCAATTCCTTTTTAGGCAATCTTTGTAACTCTAGTGAGTTAGAAAAGGCATCCAGGCAGGCAGAGCTCTGACATCAGGATGTTCCCACCTGAAACAGGCAGAGCTGACGTCCAAGATGTTCCCACCTGGAGCACTCACTTTGAGTTTGCTGTTGTGCCTATTTGATGATGTGTATCTTACTTGATCTGGTGTGTGATGGACATTTTCATTCTTCAACATAAAAGCACTTCCCCTACCCTCATGGTGGCACCCGGTGGTGGTCACTCTTAGCTTCTTCTGCCTTCCACGCTGCATCTTCATGGTGAGGCAGTGCTATATATGTGCTTACCAGAATTTTTTAGAAAGAAATAAGAGACATAACAAACCATTGCAACAAGAAAACACCCTGAAACTTAAAGAGACAGAAATTAAATTGGTTGTATACATTGTTTTCATGAGAACAAAATGTGTTGACAATGAGTAAAGTCCAAAGCTAACTAACGTGCCTCTAGAGCACTTCAAACATTTTAATCTGGGATCTGGGCCCATTATGCATAGTTCATTATTGATTTTTAACATTCAGTTGATTAGTAGTAGTGATCTAATTTTAGATTTCAAGTGTAAACTGAATGAGCCATGCATATGAAAAGTAAAAATGAATCTTCCACATGCTGACAGGAACCCAGAGTATGTTGTGTTTTCTTGTATATGTCATTGGTCATGATACTCTGTGATTCCTGTTGGTTTTTTTTTTTTCACTAAACACATTCAGTAAAAATGGATATGAAAATGAATTCCAAACACACCCCTGCCTTTAAAGATGATTAAAGTGTCTTAGTTATTGACATGACCAACACAACTTATGAAAGACAGCAGATAAAGTAAGTACATGAGCATCCCAGGAGGGATCATGGTAGTAGGAAGGCAGCATGCTGTTGGCACACTTAGAGCTTACATCTTATTGGAAAGTTGAATGCAGAGACAGAGGGACACTGGAAATGGTATGGACTTTTGAAACTTCAGTTCCCCAACCCCAGTGACACACCTCCTGTTACAAGAACTTGCCTCCTTGTTTTTCCCAAACAGTGTACCAACTTCCAACCAAATATTCAAATAGCCTGTGGGGGATATTCTCACTCAACCACTACATTTACCTTAGAAGCTGTAACCTCAAATAAATATACTCTTGACAGTTAAAATAATCTAGAAACTGGGTTAAGTAGTAAGGTCAACTCAAAAGGTAACGTATACTCACAGGCGCTGCTAAAAATATGATGTTATAGTCCTGGAGGGGTGGCTCAGCAGGTACCCATGAATGCTGCTTTTCCTGATGACCCAGGCTTAGGTTCCCGCACTCACCACCTCCTCCACAACCAGACCCAGAGACCATGACAGCCTCTGTTGGCCTTCATGGGAACCGCACCCACATGCACATAAAACAGACACATACCAAGAGATGAAATAAAAATTTAAAACATATGTTTATGTATGTCTCTGCAGAATGAACCATACAGAAAACGTGGTCACTATTTATATTATACAAACTTCATGTCTCATGTGGCCCCCTACATTTACCATCGACAGACGGATCAAAAAAAAAATGAAGTTTAACATATACCATTTTTTTCCTCAAAAATATTTTGAAGTGAATGGATTTAAGGATGCATAAATGTTATTACCAGTAAAAAGAAAAAAGTGAAGCTAGAATTATATATATATATATATATATATATATATATATATATATATATACATACATATACATATACACACACACATATATATATATAAATGTGTGTGTGTGTGTGTGAGTGTATACAAATATAATTCAGGCCTTGTTTTTGACTGTAGTTTGTTTTTGCTTCCTGAAAGTTCAGTTTCCAGCAAGGATAGTGGCTTTCACAGACTCTTCTCCTCTCCTGTGGATTTAAACTATCCAGGATAATGCCTACCATACTCTCCTGGCTTAGAAATCACAGGTAAGCATAGACTCGTGGATTTGCTTATGATACTATGGTAAAATCTGGGCTCAGTGGAGAAACACTAAAGCAGAGAAATGAAGCTAAGTGTATAATCAAGTCATTTAGGAGATAACACAGTATATTAATTCATACACAAAAAAGAATCAATGATAAATATTATATTCAATTTCAGTTCAAAGAAAATTCTAATGAAGGGAATAAAATATTTTCTATCCCATTTCTTCCCTTAAAAATAATAATAATAAAAATATGTTTGGACCTTTCTACACCTATAGTTCTCAACTGAAAGACCTGATTAGTTAGGAAGCGAGGATGGGAAGAGGAAATGTATTCTGTTTTATATTGAATTTAATTATTATATATGTACCCAAACTATAGGTTACCTAACTGAAGTAAAACTTTATCATCATAACAAGACTATCCCTTGTATGCATCCAAAAACTTCTCTTGGCTTGGAGTTCAAGTGGAGGAGCCACTCAGAATCCAACTGTCATAGAATCAAAGTCTTGTGGCTTTGTATTTGAGACAATCAAAGGTTTGCAAATATTCTCCTAGGCAGGTAGGGCAAAAGGTGGCTTGCTGTTTCCCAAGATGTGCAAGGGTGAGTGCTCTTTCACACAAAGGTATGCGTCACAAAGATGCAAAGGGGATAAGAAAAAATGTCACGTTTAAATGAATCTAGGTGCTCTGTACAATTAGAACAAAGGGGAATTGATTCTTGCTTAATCATGTTGCTAGTTGTTTGGAATGCAAAAGTGAGGTAAATTTGAGAAAGCAGGACAGGTGATGAGTTCATATGTTCTAGCTTTGTCAGGATTTCGGAAGAGCGATTAGGAGATGGCAGCTGCCCAGCCCTCACCTTGATGAAATAAGAAAGGATTTTCTTAGACAAGTTATTCCATCATTTTCGAACTTTTACAACCGTTAGCTTCACCTATCATTTTCATATGCTTCCTTAACCAGCAAATGATGTGGTAAAATTGTGGGAAACGGCAGCATGAAGAACAGAACCATTTTCATTTCTCCCATCTGGCACATTAGCATTAATAAAAGATGTTTAAAAGGGGAAGCCTTAAAAGGATTTCACCTCTTGATTTAACAAGATAATAAGGAAAGCTTGCAATCTGCCACTCAGTATAACCAGGAAGAGTAAGAGGGTGCAGCGTGGTGATCACGAAGATTAACCTTAGGGACAGTTTTTAAAACACTGATGAGTATAATACTATGTGTTAATACTAAGACAAAATCTGTTGCTGTTGCTTTATAGTACAAATTCAGTAACAACATTTCCACTTTTGTGGTACTCTATTTAGATTAAATGAAACAAAATTGAGACAATGCTAACATTGATTTTATTTCTGAGTGGACCATAGTGAATCTCATTCTAGTTGTCTTTATATTATTATTGAATGTTTGCATGGTTAATTTACAGTAATATTACAAAGATTATATATTTAATTATACACACATGTATTATACATACACACATGTGTGTATGTGTGTGTGTGTGTGCGTAAGTGTTCCACTGATTATCTTTCATTAAACTCTCACCCTTCTTCCCAGCAGCTCATTAATATCTTATCATGTATCCTGAATTTTAGTGAAATATGGAATATTTTCCTTACCCTGGCAATTTCTCAATTAAAATGGGCTATGGGAATTATAAAGTTTTTAACTAGAAAATAACCTGGATAGTTGATTCAAGTTTTCATGGCTTTATTGGGTAATCTTTTTTTTTTTTTAACCACAAATATAGTTCAACAGAATAACATAGCCGAATACTATGTAGAGTAATAAAATAAAAAAATTCATAAAGAAATTCAAGAAAAAAGATATCTTAAACAAATAGTAACAATCGTGTGTGTATGTGTGTGTGTAATTTTTACATAGTTTAATCAGAAACATTATACTAATTTTTAGATCAAAGGCTACAATTTCAACAGGACCCTCCAATGCATTTGAACTATAGAATGCACAGTGTACTTACATCATTGAAAAACACTAGAAAATAGACAACTGAATTTTATTCATTCTTAATAAAGGGAAAGAGAGAAAGATGACCTTTCATGGGACCTAGAAAAATCCATCATTTCCTGTATTCTGTGTTCAGTATTATTTTTAATAATCCCCAACTTACATATACTTTTTTTTTATTTCTTCAGAATTCTTTTAAAAAAAAAGTTTAAAGCTGAGTTTCTTAGGCTCATAGACTGGATCACATATGTTAAGAGGTAAATTATCTAAAAGATTATTTCTTCAGTTTGCATCCTTAATTATTTTTAATTTTCTTTAATTATTATTGACAATTTTACTAATATATTATTACCATCTATTTTGAAAATAATTGCATTATCTTAAAGGCATAGAATTAAAATTGAGGAAAGAGCATTGGTTAAATTACTTAAAGTTCAAGTTTGTAAACATTTATCAATTTATATGTTCTAAAAATTTGAAACAGTGGAAAGACGCTTTCTAATAACTTTGTAAAGCAAATGACTCCAGTGAGTAATTGTTATTTATGAATATATTGTCAGAGCAAAGCTTTCAGAAAAATGAATGTGATGGTGAATTATCCATAAAGTATAAACAATTTTAATATAGTTTTTTTTAGTAGAGTTAAAACACAAAGGTAATTTCTTTGTTCAGTAAGATATAGCGTATGTGGCCACATGTTTAAATGTCTGTGGTTTTGTTGAGAAATCAGCCTGATGAACTCAGCGTTTCCTCTGCCATTTCCGCAGCGTGGATGAGTCACTTCACAATTCCTCACCACTGCTTGAAAAGTGATGTAAGCAAATTCTATACTGGTGTCATAAGTTTGCCAAAAACCATATATACCATTGCCTTTCTATCAGGTACAGTTCCAATTATATCCACTTAATGTACGTAGAAAGCTAACTCGTTATCTTGAAATAAAAGGTAAAAGCATTGAAAATTAAACTTGGTCTAACATTTGCTGTTACATTGCCATAATTGTGTATATGTATGTGTCCTCTACAATCCAGGTACAAAATATAGAAACTGAAAATGAAAGAATATATTATATTTGTTTTTCTGACATTGGCCAAATTCACTTAGTATGATTCCCTCTAGTTACATTTATTTATTTTTTCTGCATATAACAAGACTGTTCTTTGGACAAATCCAGCTACTGGAGCAAACTAGGATTCCTGACCATGACTCCATAAGACTCAAGATAATGAAAAATAAGGAGAGACTGGTAAACTGCCATGGTTGAGAGGATGCCGGAAAACATGACTCTATGTAAATTGGCCTTCAACTGTTACCTTTAAAAGCATATGAAAGGTGAGTGGTATGGAACTCAGGTAATAATAAAGATAACAAACATTTTTTTTAATTTTAAGATATGAATTGTGATAATGTAAGCATGAAGACTGGAGTTCAGACTTCTAATATCTACAAAAATGCTAAGAGGGAGTTGTGGCTTTCCTGCAATTCCAGCATTCTGGATGCACAAGCAGGGGATCTCAAAGTAAAATGACTACAGAAACTATCCATATATGCATTTAAAACTAGTTATTTATAAATAATTTCAATATATAAAGTAGAAAATAATAAAGGAAGACACAAAACATTAACCTGGTTTTTACACACTCAACACACACACACATGCAGTGTAAAGATACAGAAATAAAGTCTTGGATGTGATCAGTGATTTTTTTAAGAGACTTTAAGACCATTCATTCATTCAAAGAAAAGGCTGTCACTTCAATAACTTATGCATAATTTCAGATTCTAAATTGTTGCCTAATATTACATATAAATGTAAGTCAAATACTAGACCAACAAACTGGGTTACAACAAAACTCTCAGTAGCATATGGAAAACCTTCTTGATGAAACTGACAATGCTTTTTAGAAATAACAACAAAATAGGAACAGTGAAATAAAACACAATAAATGCAATTTCATCAAATAAAAATAACATTTGGCACATCAACAGATCTTGTCACTGGAACTAGAAGAAAACCTGTGAAATAGGAGATAATGGCACAATAAATAAGGGCAGTGACCCAGTTTAAAGATGGTCAAAAGACTGTGAGGGACATTTTTCCCAAAGAAAATGAACAAGCAATCAATGTGCCTATGAGAATATGCTCTATACATTGGGGTATCAAATCTTTCAAAATTAGCAGTATTTTTCCAGGATGCAGAGAAATTGGAATCGTTGCACATTGCTAATTGGAATACAACATGGCATAGCAGAGAGATTCTTATAAACATTAAACACCGAATGTTCATGAGACATTAAGCCTACTTCTGGTCATCTACATAACAGTATGAAAACAGAGACTCAAAACAGATGTTTGTATATTTGTGGACAAATCACTACTATCCACATAAACCTACTTTTAGTTCTGCTTTTTAAAAGAGTAAGTCTCTTTTCCACCTACAAGGTCATTTTCTTCATACACTATCAAAATCCTCTTTAAGGTCACATTTCTCCATAGTCACCCCAAATTTTGCTGCCTGCTAGCTCTGGCCCAAACTTCTTGATGAAAGCACTCTGAAGTAATGCAACAAAGTTCCCTTTCACATCAACTGTATATACTAGGCTACTTGTACTCTCCAGGGTTATAAAAACTTCAAATGTAATCGATTAACTTCCCTCAAAACATGTATAATGACTAATTTCAAAGTTCAACTGAAAACAATCAGATTGACATAAAAACATGACTTCACCTGTTGGTCAAATACATTAGACTACAAACAACTACTTTCTAATCCAAAAGCAATTATAATAAATCGCAATCTGCAGTTTATTACTAAGTTATCAATTAATGCAGAAACATTCCACATTCAACATTGTTTGAGTTTCACATAAGTCCAGCAAAGGAATAAATGAGAAACACACATGTGCTTAACTCACTGAATTATAGATTTACAATTAAAATCTGACCAGGCTTTAGATGCTTAAGCATTTAATTGACCATGTAATTCTGAAACATGTTATAAGGATTCTATTATAGAAAATACATGGTTAAAGATACATACCTAAGTAATGACAAGTATGGCCCATCAAATTCTACTTTTATTTAAATTTCCTTGTTTTTTAAAGAAAGGATTACTCTTGACTCAGGGACATAATCTCTTAAAACATACCATGTGTCTGTTTTACACTGCAAAAGAGCAGGCTTAATTGGGATCACTGTATTGTTTGGCTTCTTCAGTGCTGTTTTCTTTACTTTGCTGTTCTTTCCAGAAGAATTAGCTCCATGTCTTGTGGAAGGCAGAGAGCCTGTTAGTGAAAAGAAAGTCCGGATGATCCAGTGTGAATCCCATCACACATATGAGCTAGCACCAGCAGGACTGCATTCACCGCTATGCATAAGAAGTAACACAAAGAAGATCAGGGTTTGCTCATAGCACTGATAATTGTAAAATATGTTTTTTTCTAATTTACTGAAGAGACTTATAAAGTATGTCAGGGGATGAGAAACAGTGAATCCAATCCTTATTTATAGTTTGGTTTAGTTTAGTTTAATGAGTCAAAATCTTGTTATTTGAGTACAATAAGCCAAGAAAGATTGCTTATGTTTCATTTTAATGAAAGTGGTAGTAATACACTATTTAGAAGATTGGTCAATCACGTAGAAAGAGAATTCCTAGGTCTTAGAGTGAGTGCCACTGGAACTCCGAGCCTTATCTTAATCTGAATAACTGAGTTTCTGTTACAGATCTCATCTGATAAATAAAAATAATTCAAAGCACTAGATTATTGTCATTAACATCTGACTTGATGGCCCTCCTGCCTTTTCTCCTCATCTTTTAATCCCCAAACTATTAATAATTCTTTCTACTCTAAGACAATTTATTCAATCCAAATATATGCACAGCTGTGCTTACACTTTCTTTTTCTTCCTCCCCTAGTTCCACCATCAACACTACGGACTTCAGAAGAGTTCACTCTCCACGGCCATCCTGGCATCCAATCACCTCTGTAGCTCATTCTTATCAACTCCGCCCATGAGAAAAAGTACAGAAATAAAAACGTCAAATATTGTGATATGCGACTTTTCATTGTTTGCTGTTAGCTTTCAAGAACTACATGGAAATAGTGTTTGTTCAAAGGGCAAGTTTTCATCATCTGTTCTTTACATGTGACTTCTAGACATTTTAAAACAAACTAAAACACAGGATGCCTGCTCTCAAGGATAAATGAGCTACACATGAGTTATGAACAGGAGTATTAAAATTCCTCTCAAGTTTAGTACAGAACTATCTTAACTTTTTTTAAGACTCAAAGAATATTAAGCAACCACTTTAGTTCTCATGCTTAAATACATTTCAGTACAGCCTTAATCTCCCTTTCCTTTGTCCATCAAAGCATTTTTACTTCTTATGCCTTTGTCTTCTTACATACATCTCAAAAATTTCCAACCCTTCTCGATTTCTATCAAGATCTTCTTACGATCTTTACACACACACACACACACACACACACAGAGAGAGAGAGAGAGAGAGAGAGAGAGAGAGAGAGAGAGAGAGATTGGTGGCATTACACATTCATGCTTTCCAATGTGAAACGTTTTTAGCATCCTCCTTCTATAATCATTTTGTGTGTTGTTAATTGAATCCCTTTCCAGCCTCCAGAGAGGCAATTAAAAACTGTCAACAGTCTCTCTCACAGCCTTGGCCCCATGTCTCTCGTCACATCTCCTGCCGCCAGTAACACTCAGGAGTTACAGGCTACCTATGTATGTGCTATCTCTTCACATGGCCTCTTCTCAGGTATTAATGTGCAAATTTATCTATACAAGCACTCTTTAGTTCCTGCCTTCCCTATGATCTCAGGTGGGCCCTTTGTAAACTAAGATGCTGCACTGTGTCTCTTCCTGCTCCATGGTTGGGATTTGCTTTCATGAGCTGTTACATGTGTTTTTCACAGCTATTCTTTAAAACATTTACCCATGCTGTTTCTCCTCTGTGCACCCGGGCTCTTGCCCCAAACACTCCATGGCAGGGCTTTCATCAAGACAATGGCAGCTGTCTAAAATGATTCCGTGTCCTCAGTGTTATCCATACATACACTCCGGTAACCTTGCCGATGTTGGTCTATCAACTTTCCCAAATAGTTTATTCTCTGAGAAAGATGAAGTTTCTTCTCATTAGGATGCATGCCTCTCCAAGATGAAGCACATTCCTTCTTACCTTGCAATGAGTCATCTGTTTCCATGAATATTGAGATGCTGCCATCTCTGTCTACTTTTCTTCCCACTCAGTTAGTTGGAGATTGTCTCTCCATTATTACCATTTCACAAAAATACCAAAGGAAATTATCACGTGAATTCTTAATCTTTCCAAACTATTATTTTAGTTCTCTTCTTGTTACATAACAAATTTCTACAGCCATTTTATGTCCTTTTGCCTCTATTTCTTCAATCTAGTATCTTTTTACTTTTGTGCCATAACTTGACATCTCCTGACATCTCCAGATATAGCTAAAATGAGCAATGCAATACTCCTTTCTTATTTTGGTTTACCTTTTTAAGGTTCCAACTATCTCTGAAGAGTTTGGTCTAAACATATTAATTCTAGAAATAAACCATTCACCAGTTTTAAATTGCATATCGCTCTAAATAAGTATAAAGATATTTCTCATAGTTGAATCTGCCTTACATTGAATGTGAATAAACAGCACTACATTGAATACAGTATCTGCCTGGTTGTGCTGGTTAATGTTTTGTCAACTTGACATAAGCTAGAGTCATCTAGAATGAGGAAACCACAATTAAGAAAATACCTCCATAGACTGGACTGTAGAAAAGACTATGGCTCCATTTTCTTGATTAATGTTTGGTGTAGCAATGCCTAGCTCAGATCAACTATCACAGTACAACAGTGCTTGTATTTAAGAGACTTTTATCTGTGGCCTCAAGGTACAGCAGTATTGATGTTTACAATTCAGATATGCAAACTAGACTACAATGTACTTCCCTTAAGTAAGTAGGCAAACATTTTAGGATATATAAGGAAAGAAACAAATAGGCAACAGGCTTACTACGATTTATGGTTGCTCTTGTTAATCTCTTACTGTGGCTAATACAGAAAATAAGTCTCATCACAGGTATGTACGAATAAGAGAAAAACTACATATAAGGTTATTGAACTTATCTCCTACAGAAGAAGGGAGACTACCAGCCTCTTAAATGACAAATTTTCTGTTGACTCTTCTTCACAAATCCTTGTTACTTAACTGTCTTTGTTAAAATTGTCTTGGCTCTCACTCTGTGTATGACTTTCCTCTTTTTCCTCTTTTTCCTCTTTTTCCTCTTTTTGCCACTTCTATTTTACCTGAATATTAAACGAACATTTGAATTTCACAGGATCCGATCTGTTTTTTAGTCTATACAGTCTCTGAAAAGAATAATTCTGATATCAACATTTTAGAGATACACTGATAGCTTATTTACCCATAAGAATAAGTTTTGAAGTCATGGATTTTTTTTTAAAACAATTCCTTAAAAGCAGACATTGGGTGTTACCATCTATGATTCTCCTGTCTCTATAAAGTGCAACAAAGTTGTTTCATCTAAATATCCATGAAAGAAGATAAATATGAAAGCATCAAATTTTCAAGTCACAATGTGTTTTAGTATGCCTGGTAGTGCTGACAATCTTCACCACTTGTTAATTATTTGAAACTAGTTACCCAACTTTATCTTGCTTTGGATAACATTAATACTTCTATACTTTATGGGACAGGTTTACAAACATGCCCTGCTGTCTTCAACCTACCGGCCTGATCTTAAAAGTTGAGCAGAGACAACCTGGTTAGTCTTGGTTAGGAGATGCCTTAGTGTTTACTCTAAAGAGGGATCAGTCTCCTCCCAGTTAATCCTCCTAAAAATATTCTCTTTACCACCCAGAGCTACGTCTCTAAGGTGATTTCAAGTTTCTTCAGTTAAAACTCCAGACCTATTAAAGTGCTTTACTTAATTGCATGCCCCATTATTCAGGTCATTTTTCCAAAAACAAATTTGCCAGATAGTTCCTAAAAACTTAAAATATTTTCTACTGCTCATTAGACTGGATTCTGCTTATCTCTTTATAGTTATCACTTACTAGTCCCCGTGTAAGTCTTAAAACATAATCACAGCAAAGTACAGTGCTCCTACATGCAAATTAAATGGCCTCTCTTTTTAAGACTGTCCTTTCTATACATGGGATGGACACGCAGGTGGAATAGTCTCCAGATGGCCCCTCCTTCGGTTTCTGTCCCACGTTTTGTTTCCATATTTGCTCCCTTGAGTATTTTTGTTACTCCTTCTAAGTAGGACTGAGGCATCTCCACTTGGTCTTCCTTCTTCATGAGCTTGATGTGGTCTGTAAGTTGAGTCTTCACTATCCCAAGCTTTTGGGCTAACATCCGCTTATCAGTGAGTAAATAGCATGTGTGTTCTTTTGTGATTGGGTTAACTCATTCAGGATTATAATTTCTACTTCCATCCATTTACCTAAGAATTTCTCAAATTCATTATTTTTTATAGCTGAGTAATACTCCATTGTGTTAATGTACCACATTTTTTGTATCCATTCCTCTGTTGAGGGACATCTGGGTTCTTTCCAGCTTCTGGCTATTATAAATAAGGCTGCTATGAACATAGTGGAGCATATGTCCTTGTTATATGTTGAAACATCTTCTGGGTATATGCCCACGAGTGGTATAGCTGGATCCTCAGGTAATGCTATGTTTAATTTTCTGAGGAATCATCAGACTGATTTCCAGAGTGGTTGTACCAGCTTGCAATCCCACCAATAATGGAGGAGTGTTCCTCTTTCTCCACATCCTCTCCAGCATCTACTATCACCTGAGTTTTTTATCTTAGCCATTCTGACTGGTGTGAGGTGGTATCTCAGGGTTGTTTTGATTTGCATTTCCCTGATGACTAAGGATGCTGAACATTTCTTAAGGTGCTTCTTGGCCATTTGAGTTTCCTCAGTTGAGAATTCTTTGTTTAGCTCTGTACCCCATTTTTAATAGGGTTATTCGGTTGTTTCGAGTCTAATTTCTTGCGTTCTTTGTATATCTTGGATATTAGCACTCTATTGGATGTAGGATTGGTAAAGATCTTTTCCCAATCCGTTGGTTGCCTTACAGAAGCTTTGCAATTTTATGAGGTCCCATTTGTCAATTCTTGATCTTAGAGCATAAGCCATTGGTGTTCTGTTCAGGATTTTTCTCCTGTGCCTAGATATTCGAGTGTCTTCCCGACCTTCTCTTCTATTAGTTTCAGTGTATCTGGTTTTATGTGAAGGTCTTTTATCCACTTGGATTTAAGCTTTGTACAAGGAGATATGAATGGATTGATTTGCATTCTTCTACATGTTGACCTCCAGTTGAACCAGCACCATTTGCTGAAAATGCTGTCCTTTTTCCTCTGGATGGTTTTAGCTCTTTTGTCAAAGATCAAGTGATCATAGGTGTGTGGGTTCATTTCTGGATCTTCAATTCTATTCCATTGATCTTCCTGCCTGTCACTGTAACAATACCATGCAGTTTTTATTACTATTGCCCTGTAGTACCGTTTGAGGTCAGGAATGATGATTCCCCCAGAAGTTCTTTCATTTTTGAGAATAGTTCTCGCTAGACACTGATGTGAATGGCTGGAAGTGCATGCTGACAAGAACATGATATAGCTGTCTCCTTAGAGGTCTGCCAGAAACTGACACATTCAGAGGACGATGCTCACAGCTAAACACTGATATGATCAAGGGTTTCCCAATGGAGAAGTTAGAGAGAAGACTGAAGGAGCAGAAAGGGTTTGTGACCCCATGAGGAGAGCAACAATACCAATCAACCAGAGCTCCTCAGAGTCTAAACCACCAGCTTGGGAGCACATACGGAGGGACCCATGACTCTAGCTGTATATGTAGGGGAGGATGGCCTTTTCGGGCATAGGTGGCAGAGGAGATTCTTGGTCCCATGAAGGACGAACACGGAGTGAGGGGGGAGATGTGAGGGTGGGGAGTAGGGAGTGGGGGCAGGGGGTAGGTGGGGGCACAGCCTCATAGAAGCATGAGGAGGGGGGATGGTATAGGAGGTTTCTGGGTTGTGGAGGGAAGTGGGGTAAGGGCATAAAATCTGAAATGTAAATATAATACCCAATTAAAAAATTTAAGAAAATTATAAATTAAAAATTAAAGAATGTCTTTTCTATTCATTGACTGCCAAAGTTGAATATTTCCACTTTTCATACATTTTCCAGGAATATTTCTCATATGCTTTTGTGTTTTCTTCAGCTGCTGAAAATACTTAAGAAAGAGTATTCTGTTTGCCTTTGGATGTCAAATGCAAATCACAGTGCTGACTTCTGGTTCTTAGAAAGATCTACATCTTTGTGATGTAGAAACAAAGGCAACTATTACATAAAATTAGATCATACAATTTCCTAATTATATTCCTTTGAGGAAACAGAAAGTTCCTAGAGGAGAAGAGTGAGTGTGTGCCTGGATTCAAATCTGGGGCAGTGAGTGTGTGACTCGATTTGAATCTTGTGCAGCCCTTTGGATTTTCTGGACTTAACATTTCACGAAATCTTATCAGAATTATATGTCATTGCTCTGCTTAGTTAGAATTAACTTCACCCTTTTCTCTACAACCTTGTCTCTAGAGTCAATCATTGAAATTTCAACTTCCTCTGTTAAAATTCTACTCACAGCTCCTAAGCAAACTAAAAAGGGAAACAAACAGTGGAAACAGCGATTGTTCACAAGACACAAAGGCTTCAATGTGCCTATGAGCTTACCTAGGAAACGTGCTCACTAATCCAAGCTTATAAAATGTTATAAAGAGTAAACCTGCCTTACCATGATGTTACATGCATTTAATTTTTCTGTGCTGCAAAATAGCCTTGATCAACTGTTTTTCCCCCATAAGGTTCTACTTTAAGACCTCCATATGCTCAGCTTTAATAATCTGCTTCCAAAACCAGGAATCATTCCAAACATGAGTTATGGAAATATTGTGCTTCTTATTAAAAAACAACATAAAAAGAAATATCTGAAGTGCAGGTATCTCTGGGGAACACACAGTGACAGAGCCACGTGAAAGGCTGTGTGTGTGGAGTCACTGCCTCAAGTCACTTCTACTGTGGCTGCATCACTCATTTCACTAGAACTGAAAATTGCTATGACAAACATGTCACTATGGAGGTCAAATGATAATTTGCACATGCTAAACATCTCAGCAGGAAATTACATGTGATCCTTCAAATCACTAGCATTCCCACCAGAAATCATTTGAGAAGACATGAAGGTCACATGGATTGCGTTAGGGATAAAACTCTTTCAAACATATGTTCCACTCTCCCCTTGGAAGGAAGAAATTGAAAGGAATGGAGAAAGATTTGATTAAGGTGTTTGAAATTGAATAAATATTATAATTTAGTGTGGTTAGAGGAAAGGGAATTAAAGAATCTTGTCATCGAAGACCAGTTGAAAAAAAAATCTACTAAGCTTGAGCCTTCTAATAGTATCATATTATTTTGAGTTGTGAAATCTAGTTATATTTGTTTTTATTAAAAAATATCATTTTCTCTAAAGAATAGTATGAAAAAATACTTCTGGAATGATTTAAAATGTCACCTTAGAGTGAATTGATGTGCAGTTCTAGCAAATTGTCTCACCTAAGTCTTTTTCCCACAGTAAGACTTGGATTGGACTTAGTGGCCTGAGCTCTGGAGATGTGGGTAGATAGTCAGTGGAAGTTGTGTGGCACATAGTTCACTCCTCTCAGACACACATGTTGAAGAATGCTCTACTCAGTTAATGATACCAGGCCAACAGAATTTGAACATCTCCAAAATACATACCTGAAATACTTATATGATTCTTTTCTTCCAATGATAAATCCTTATGAAACTTTCTTATATCCAACAGTTCAGAAGATAGATAGTATTTAATCTCCTTACAATACAGACTGTACTTGCACACTATCAACATAGAAACTTTTCCTTTTACCCTCATAATTTCTTCTGGTCTAATAGAGCCTTCCCTACATCTGGAAACATGCATCCTATGAACTGTTTAAAGAGGATGCGTTTTGTACCAAGGACTATGTAGCATTTGGTAGTAGTTATGGCCAAAAAGCTCTTACTAAGAAGTCTTTGGTTCATTCAGAGTATACTAAATGAGAGTGAAGTACAAAATGAGAAGTTTCAGTTGTATTAAGTTATAATCTACTAGCCTACGTTGAAAGATAAGATGAACCTAGAGACAAGAATACCTCTAGGCTAAGACACAAAGATGGTTTTGGAAGCAGTAATTGGAAAATATCTGTTACCACGAAAATAGAGCATATAATAGCCTAGATGTGATTTGAAGTCTAGTTCATTCAAGAAAATAGTTTAACATTTCTAAAGCCTAGAACGCATGGAAAAATTGAGTAAGTGATGGACTGGGTGAAAATCTTGGAAAGCTTAGAAGTCATTGTCCATTAGCTTAAGTGCAGTGAGAAACTTCTGAAAGGTCTCTAAGAGTTAGAAACCAGCCTTACATTTTTAAGACATCTTGATTGGATCATAAGTGAGAAGTCACCAAGTCTAGGGAATAAGAGGGCATTCTCTAATGTCTAATCTCTGTGTCAGTGATAGGTTGAGGCATAACTATGGTCTGAATGGAAGGTGCAGCAGTGAGTAGTTACATCCAAGTTTTCCACACACACACAGAAGGTAATATTATAGCAGTAAAACTCTCTATAAGTATGGAGATTGAACTAAGAGAAAAATCTTTAAAAAGTAATGTTTTTAAAAAGCTGAAAGAGGAAGAGTATTCAAATGACAAGAAAGAAAACATTTCCAAGTATATGGTAGTATATAGCCAATATTCTTGAAATATAAGGTAAAGTATAGAGTGGCATTCATTTATATGTTTGCCTCACACGAATCAAATCCCATTACTCAAATCTAGACACAGAGCTAGGACCCAGATACAGGCAGATCCTAGGGCTTTTTGAGTAACCAGTCTAGTCAAATACAATTTCAATGGGAGAACCTATCTCCAAAAATCTGGTGCAGAATCACCCGAGAAAGTGAAAAAAAAGAAATTTAAACCCTTAGTCAAGATTATGAGAATTCCAGATTACAGAGAGAGGCAACTCCAACAGAGAGAAGAATGTATTTTTGCAGCCTAGAAAGTAGCATAAGTCAACATATTCATGATGGTTTATGTTTCTCTTTGAAGCTAGAGATATGATTTTCTGTGGCAGAGGAGAGGACAGAAAACCAGGGATTCAGTGGAATATATGAAAGTATTCAAAACAGTGCAAAAGAAAGCAGTCCAGTTAGCCAAGTGACAATTCCCAGATGTATTGTTGGGGCTTGTCAGATACAAATTGATTTTATAATACCTGAATATCTAGTGGCATTTATTTTTAAGTTTATTTATTTCACAAAGGATGAAAATCTGGAGATCTAGTATTGACCCACTTAGCTTTATACATCATTGGTACTCTTTGCAAAACAGACTAGGAAAACATAAGGCAAGATAGTTAAGGATATTAATATGTTGCGTTCGGTAGTATGTACAGTCAAAAGTGTTCCTGCTCAGATGGGTGAAAGAGAAATAAAGCAGAAATATAAAAAATAATCTCAGAAAATGTAGGCTGGAAGAAAGTTAAGTGGAAAATGGGAGGAATAAAACTTAGACATTACAGAGCAGAATAGTTGAATGCAGTACTTTAGAAGAAGTTTATAGTTATAACAAAACACAGCATGTAGCAATGAAGTAGGAAGTCAGAAGTGGCTTAGAGATAAAGGTCACACTGAACAAAAGTAAGGACTTGAAAGCCTGGGTCTGGGCATAGGAGGTCATCAAGTTGATATAAAAACCCACCAGAATAATACTAAGAATAGGGATCGAAAGATTTAGTAACCAGTTGCAAAAAAATACTCAAGAAAAATGAAGACAAAAATTAAATGATGTTTTTATAATTCCTCAGTCATACAAATAGAGATCTTTTTACTTGAATTTCTTCCTCTAGTATAATTAGCAATAGCTCAATAGCTTTCACTCTGAGGACACGTGAGAGCTCAACAACATGTGCCCATTCATATCTATGCTGATGTTGTTAATAACAATTAAACGCTAGGTTAAAAAACCTAGTGGTACAAAAGTTTAATCCCAGTACTAGGTATGGGGGCAGACACACTAGGATTTCTGAAAGTTCAAGGCCAGCATGGTATGTGCAGCGTTTTCCAGGACATCTAATGCTTCCTGGTGAAATTTTGTCTAAATCCAACACAGAAAAGTGATGGTAGAGCTTAGGTTACAGCACAATGGTTGAGTGCTTATTTCATATGCAAGTGGTCCCTGGTTTGATACCAAAAGCACCATAGAAAAATGCAATAGTAAATTACTCCACATCATGATTTCATTGGGTAATACAGTCATAAGTAAAATTATAAGCATGCCTTATTTTTTAATTGTGTGTGTGTGTGTGTGTGTACTTTTATCTCTCTTCCTCTCCTTTCTTCATCTTTTCTGTTTCTCATCCTTCTCAAATTAACATTTTTAGATAGATATATAGATAGATACTTATACTACATAATTTTCTTTATTCCCCTCTTTCTTAGATTGTTCCCATTGCCCCTCAACACCCCCTAAATTTATATTTCTTTTTCTACACACACACACTCACATACAGCTGGTAAAAATTCAGTGAACAGCTGACTATGGGGGACCCTGACCCAATTGTTACATCTACAACACAACCTCTGTATCTACCTACTCAAGACTCAGGGAATATCACAGATGAGATGGTAGAAAGATGATTGTAATGATCCAGAGACAGTGAGTCTGTGAGTAGATTATGCCTTCCATATAGGCAGAGAAATCTTAACAGCATGATTACCTAAACAAGACCTAAGAAACCTTAACCTTAACTTAAAACCTTAACATGCCAACATGGATGCAGGAAATCTTACAAGACAACAACCATAGATGAAGAGCCACAGGCAATTAATGACTTCTGAGAGACAGAGTGAGTCTTCCCCAGGAATGAGTATCCTAACTGGTTATCTAATACTAAAAGAAGTCTTTAAATCACAACCATTGTTGTACAAAAAAACTTGCACCTCTCCAGATTTTATTTACTTGTTTATTTATTGATTTATTTATTTATTTACAGATCTTTTAGCCACTATCAGACAGCCTAATCTAAAACAACAGAATAAAAGCTTGATAACACACCTGAATTTGGTTTGCCTTTGGTAATTTATAGATACACGGTATTCCACGAACTGCATCCTAAATTCACTTTTTAAGTTATATCAACAACATATTGTACATGATACTGTTGTTAACTTATTTAGCAAAGAATAAAGCTTTATTTAGCTCATATAGCAGCAGAATTCCCAAACACAACGTAGTGAGTGTTGGTTCCTAATGACATTCTTTTTACAGTTTGACTAATTCTTTCCTATTAAATATCAGACTACTCATAAATACTTAATATGGAAGAACTAGTGAGAAGAGTAAAGCAGAAGACAACTTAGAGGAGTAAAAAGTCAGAAACTTAGTTACTGGGGGAAGCAGTCATATATTCAATAATTAGTGAGCAAGGGACCCTATCACCAGGTAAGACTGCTATAAATTTTAAATATGGCTTTGTTTTAAATCTTGACATTGTCTTATCTGAAAGGCACTCAGTTCCAGTAGGATCTGTACACCCTGGAAGACTTAAGATACCTTATCAGCTCTTAGTATATTTTGAACTCTAATTAAGTCGCACAGTAGCTGAATGTTTTCCAAACGCTGAGCCTCATCCTCCTCCACGTTGTTTGTATTCACTTACCAGGGCCACTGCAACCTGTCCCCTTCTTCCTTGCTGTGCTATGGAAACACAGTAAGAAGACCCTTTGAGCCAACCATCTGGTCTGCAATTAAACTAGCAAGCATTCTCTTTTCAATAATTTACTGTGGGCGTCTTTTTGTTTCCAAGTAACTCTTGGTAAAAAAAAAAAAAAAAAAAAAAAATCACGAATTAATTGGGAAAATAAACAACAAGGACAAAATCTTACTTGCAAGATGGAAAACTTAGAGAATTGAGGTATAAGAAATCTGTATGGCATTTTTTTTTTTTTTTTTTGCTCTAATGGTTGGCCCCTTATTGTACTGAACACTATAATTTAGGCACTTTCCAAGGAGACTCTAAGAACAATTGCAACAGTTGAGACTATAAGTAAGCATGATGCAAGATTTACTAATAAATTGGACTGCTATATAATTGTCCGTGAAATAACAACACTTGACCCTGATTTATTTTGTAGGCTGCCTTTTTCTCTGCAAACATGTTGAACTTGATTTTTTTCCTCTAAAACCAGATGTTGTAACATTTCAAAGAAGATGGATGGAATGCAAACTCAAGACCAAAACTGTTTTAGGTTTGCATTTCTTATTATTGTTATTAAAGAAAGGGCTTGGACTCTACCCACACTGGAAGTAAGCCAGAATTTGAATTTAGATGGTAGTGGCCATCTTAGAGGCTTCTAACGCACAAGCAACACTCTTACCATTCGTTACAAACAAAGAAATATAAAAAGTAGATCAGGCAATTAAAAAAAATATTACGTCTTGACAGTGTGAAATAGTAAGTCCATTTTACTTTTCTGCGTGGAAATGTTCTATTGGTTACAATCGGAAAGAAAATACTCTAAGGATTATTAGCAGTACTATTCAGCAGGGTTGGGTTGTTTCTCCCAATATTTTGACAGTTTTGTTTCCATGTCTTTGATTGCCACAGTTGACAACATGAGGAACTGACAATAACCTGAGAATGAGAAACTTTGTTCCCAAGAACTTCCTCCAAAGTCAGAAAGACAACAGGCTGCTATTCTGCTCTGAGTGCATCCAGATGGTTTCAAAAGGCAGCCACTCACTCCCATGCCATCAACTCCAGGGCCACAACTTCTAGGTAGGGGTTCCAAATGGATAAGAAGAGGGACAGGGAAGTAGGAGATAAGATAGAAGTGCAAGGGTCCTGCTGATAGCTACAGAGACAATAATAAGGAAGTCTGACAAGGTGGTGTGGACATTTGCATCCACCTAAACCAGAGCAGAGCCTAAGCAAGGTTACTTAGTTAATCCTCTTGACTAGATTAGATTGCATTAGTACCATCACACTTTACATATTTATTTTAAATTGATGACCTTGGCTAACTAACCAAGGTGAGTACTTAGGAGAACTAGATAGACAGGACTTTCCTGACAGTGTTTGCCCCACTTCAGGTTATATTCTAGCTAGCTAGCAAAGTGCCCCTTGATCCATTGAGGATTGAGCACAATATAGCTGCCTGGAGAGATGAAGGTAATATTCATAAAAAAGGCAGCATTTTCTAGTGTTGCTACAGAACCATTGTCAAATTACCCTGAGGAAAAATGTCCTTCAGAAGGGGTTTTCATTATTTTATACGAAATGAAAAGTTAATTATAACGGAAAAATATTTGATTTTTCATATACTACCTTTCATAGACAAAGCATGTCTTTGGACATTAAAAGTCAGCAATGCACATGCATTGTTCCTCTGTGCCCGGGGTAGAAAAATACAATAGCAGGCACCTTTAGTGGTAACTTGTGCTCTGACATGAAGGAAAATAAATTTTTGCAAAAAAAATGACTTGTTTTGTTAAGTTTACTGGGCCTTAGAAATGAGAATGCCACAATAAGAGCTGAATAGATGGTGTTTTGTTTGTAAAGATTCAACGAATATTAGGGTACCGATGATGACCCAGGCACATTATTGCTGTTATCATGACTATAAAAACAAAGGGCACAGACTCATAATTTATAAGGGCAATTTTGATAAATGAAAGAGAGAGAGAGAGAGAGAGAGAGAGAGAGAGAGAGAGAGAGAGACAGAGACAGAGAGACAGAGAGACAGAGAGACAGAGACAGAGAAAGACACGGAGACAGAGAGACAGAGAAACAGAAACAGAGACACAGACAGAAAGAAGGAAACAGAGGGAGACAGAGAGACAGTGATAGAGAGACAAAGACAGACAGAAAGAGATACAAAGAGAAAGACAGAGAGAATGGGAAGAGAAGAAGGCAAAATAATGTAAAAAGATGTTCCAGACTCTAATATAGGATGGTAGGATAGGCTGAGCACAGGGGCAGAAGGAAGCAGAGTCGGGGGGGGGGGGCAAGGCACCGAAAGCCTTCTTATAGGAAACAAGACTATGCTGGTGGAAGGCTCTGGCAGATAGGAGAAACTGAAAGGAAGCCAGTGTGGGTAGAGGCTAAAGAGCAGGCATTGACCTCAAAGACCTAGAAGGCAAGCTGGGAAGACAAAGATCCTCCCTGCCTTGTAAGCTGTTAAGAACAAAACCCCTAGAGCAACAGGAAGCCACTGACGTGTCTTAACTGTAATCAGAACATCCAGGCAATACAGTGCAATGTGTCTGATCTTGTCAACAATTTTAAAACACCATTTTTCCAAGAAATTATGCCATTATACAACATCATACATAATTTCCAATTATTTAAGATAAAGTCTTGATTATATATGTTCAATATAGACTTTCATCCTAACAAACCAAAAACAGCCAATTTCAATTCAGCCTCCCAGACAATGTTTATGCACAATTCTTACAGCTACACGAAGTGTATTTTTCAATATTTTTAACTGTATGCATCAAAGAAATTAAGTAGGGTACACTATGTTAGTCAATGTATGGTCACGTTCCATTTTCTCCACAGCCATTTCTAAATTGTAGACACAGGCAGAGTAGGTTCTCTCTTTTGTTGATGGTAAAAGCAAATATTTACAAGACAGCCTGTCCAGGAAAGAAATAGAATCCACATATAATCTGTTTTTGTTGCAATGTCTGCTGCTCAATTTTATAAGCAGCTGCTGGCCAAATGTAATTCGAACCCAAACCCAAAATTTTGTGACTTCTTGTTTGAGGGAACAGAATATTTTGCTTAAATATGTCAAAGAAACTGTTGAGAGTCATTGAGGGGTTTTGGTTGGGTGGTTTGTTTGTTTGGTTTTTTTTTTTTTTTTTTTGGCAGTTTAGAAACTCATTTTGAAACAGTCTACAAAACCATGTAACAAAATAAGAATTATATTGTTATAAAAGCCCAGTATAAGCTTAAAATGGAGATTCAAGGATGCACTTCCAATTGTGTGTAGGAGGCACAAATGCATACCCTACTGAGAAATAATGAGATGTGTGTACGTAGGAGCCGCCTGTGTATCCTTTTCAACACGTATCCCCAAGAGAAAATGACATAAAGCAACTTGCAATTAAACTTTATTTGATGCCAGATGAAAAGCAAATGCTTTTAAAACTCTAATTTTTAATATAATAATTATTTGCTCTGCATGTGCAGACCAGCAGCTCCTTATACTGTGCCAATTCTGCCATCACCATTTACTTCTAAATAACAGAGAAGGAGGCTAGCCTATTTCTCCTTCTTTGTCTATTTGCTTTACAATGATTGTTTTCATAAGTAGATTATTTCCAGTCTATGGTAGAAATGGCGGACACACGGGGCATCATGTAATCAATTGTCAGCATTATAGAATGTCTTAAGCAAAAAAAAAAAAAAAAAATGCATATATGCTTTTGATCGGCTATATTTAAATAACTCACATTTTTTTTTCCAGCACTGAAGTGTATTCTTTTAGGATTTCTGCACCCTGAAACAGCTGTTTCCAAGTATTTCAAAAGCCAAGAAATCATTTTAAAGGCAAACTTCTTCAGGATTTCTACCCATAAGATAACAGGTATATTATAGACATACAATTTATTATCATATTATACACAGGGACTGGGGAGAGCACAATTATCAGAAAGTGCCTATTTAGTAACAATTTTAACATAATTTGTGGGTTTTACAATAATCATTTTATTGTTTGAAATGATATTATAATTACATTCTTTCCCTCAGCTCTCTTCCCTACCAACACCCTTCCCCAAGACAATCCTCTTTACACACACTCTTTCAAAGTCATGGCATCTTTTTCTTTATTGCTATAGACACCTCAATACAACCTGCTCATTCTGCGTAGTGTTACCTGTTTGTATATAACATCGGAGTTGACCACTCAGTATGTTTTGTAATCTTGAGTGCTCATGTACGCATCTGTCAAACAACTCTAGTAGTTGCAGTCAAAACATCCTAGTCACTCATTCTAAAGGACACTCTTTGATTCCACATGACCAGGAAAGCAGCCATTTGCCTTGTTGAAGAATGTCTACAAAGAAAATATTGGTAGTAAAACCTAGATTAGTGCAAAAACCAGATCATAAATGATCTTGAGTGGCAAAATATGATCATTTGCCTTTATTCAGTAAAATACCAGGGCCAGCTAGAGGTCATTCTTGCTTGATTTTTGTTTTGTGGATTCAGATATATGTTAATATGAAGTCATTATATGACAAGCCATACAGAAATATTACAGATGGTTCCTTTTGGAAAATTATGACAAAGAAGCAAAGCTGTTGGGAGAGTAGGAGTGGAAGGAAAAAAAACTTGATGCCTTTACAGCACGAGACAGCTGACAGGCAATGGAAACAAGGCATGATTAGACAGAAATGGAGAGACAGGAGGGGAGGAATCAGGCTGAGATTCTTCAAGGGTGGATGACATAAAGATCAGTGGCACCATGTGGAGACTTAGACCAGGAAGCAGTGTAGAGACAAAAGGAGATGTAAATTTGTTGGGCAAGTATGACCCAGAAAAGCCAGGTTTTGGACTTGTCACAGATATGAAAGTGCCCAAAAGGCAGTTGGAAACTCTGGTGAAAAGATGACAAAAGAGCAGGCTTGGACATTGTTTTGAAAAACATTGAAGAGACTTAAATATTTAAATGACAAGAAAAATTATATTGTTTAAAAAAAAATCTGGAAATGTTCTCTGGACCTAAATCAGGATTTTGAAAGTAAATGAACACTTCATTTTTAACTTTTTAAATTTATATAATAAATTTTTTGTAGAATATCGTAAAAGAGATAACAAACTTAAAGAAGTTTCTGCAACATATCACTTGACAGGAAGCTAAGTTATCAGAATAAGGTCTTATAGGTAGCAATCTAAGGACCATACCTGGTATATGTCGTACTTACAATACAGATATGAAAGGCCCATTAGGGTTTCTTATCAACTCCTGATTGGTGTCATTTAGAAAATTTGATAGCATGGACCTTAACTGCAAAAGCCTCCAGACAACATGTTGTTATCAGTCATCTAACCTTTGAGTATAAACAGCCACATTAACTGGGTTTTCAGCCCTGTTCCTTCCAAAGGACACTGCATTCTGAAACCATTTAGCTGAATTTATTAATTTCACATCTTTCTAATGCCTTTTAACTATAATGCTTTAGAAAAGTAAGTATCGGTATTTTATACTTTAAAGTAAAATAATGTTGAAAATGAAGCAGACTCTACACATTGATGGCTTCACTACACAGCAAAGCTGAAATAAAATGAACAAAGTCTCTATGGTGATCTCTTAGGTGTTTACAATGATTACAGTCATTTGATTTATTTGTTAGATCTTTTATATTGGTTTCAAAAAATAGTCAAGATTTGTAGTGTCAACTTTATACCCTGATATGTTTTTGACATCCTTAAAATAAATATTATACAACTTTCCTAGTCCTCTGCTTGGTAGGACAAAAAAGTGAAGAGCGTGGATGTTTTCTGAGTAGTAACAGGATGCTTTCTAAGTGTTTGGAAGGTGTAGTGAGCTTCAAACTACATTACTTGAAGTTTAGAGCTGAATTGTATATGGGAACAGTAAGGTTAAAGGAAGTAAGGATGGGAGGAGGATCTCTGATTGGGTATCATGAAGGGGGCAGCAAGTGATATTAATTAATTAATTAACTAATTAATTAATTAAAAACAACAAAGCCAAAAATAAGTTTCATCTTGCTGAGCAGGACTTACACACATTGTTGGTCCAAGAATCTAGAACTAGACAGGTCACAGGCGCTCAGGAAGTACCCACTAGTATTATTCTGCTAAATGAACACAGTATTCAAATAATTTCTAGTGACTTACCCTTGCATCCATTCATTAATGAATCTTTCAACACTCATCAGAGAAGATTCTGTTTGCACTAGATGGTAGTTAACACAGACACACACTTGGTCAAAGTGAAGAGAATAAGAGACTGAAAGTCTCAGCCCTAAATGATATACCTGTGCTATACCTGCTTTCCAAAGACTTGTGGACACTTGAAAAAGAGGACTCAGAAACAGTGTAAAAGCCATAGGTAATGACTACAGGGAAAAGTTGACTTCAGATATAGCCGGGAAGATGCACATAGGGGCTCACAGTAGTCATGACAACATGCACAAGACCTGTGAATGCTCAAACTAGATCAAAACCCAGCATAGGAGAAGATGGTAAGATGACAGTGTACCCCCAGCTGAAAAGTTATTCACAACCGATAGGTCCTGGAAGTCAGCCACACTCCAGTGAAACAATGCATATAGAGGACTATATAGGCAGCACAAAATGGGCTTGATGAGTATTAAAATACAAGAAGAAAATGCAAACTTAGGTGAGGCAGGAAAAGGATGTGAATCTAGGAAAAGTTGTGTGAGGGCATGCATATAGTCAAAGAACATTGCATGAAATTCTCAGAGAACTGATTTTTAAAAAGCAAAACAAACTATTGAAAGGTTTTAAAACAGCATCTGACAGCATTGAGAGAAGAAGCGCAGACACATTAACTTGGTGAAAAGTGAGTTTCCATAGTGGAAGTGATGGAATGATGCCAGGAAAGAAGAAGAATTTAGACAATGGTGGATTTGTAGCTGTGAATCAGGCAGGCTGTATGTTATAGGCTTCCCAACATCGAAGATCCAAGAACATCCTCACTTGAGTCCTTCTGTTTGTTAACCTTCTTGAGTTCTGTGGAAGAAAATAATCACAGGAGGCAGAGGGAGGTACCTGGATGGGACAGGGGAGGGGAAGAGGAAAAGGGGAACATGATCAGCATGGGGGTGGGGAGGGATCAAAGCCTTGAGGGCCAGAAGAATGTAGAAAAGTAAAACCTTGACGGGGCTGGGAGGTGGACGGACCCTCTAGGAAGTACCAGAAACCTGGGAGGTGAGAGACTCTCGGGATTCAAAGGGAGGGACCTCAGATGAAATGCTCAACAGAGGGGAGAGGGAACCTGTAAGGACTACCTCTCGTAGAAAGACAGGGCATCAAGTGGAAGGATAGGGTTGCCATGTCACAGTCAAAAAACTCTGATCCAGAATTGTTCCTGTGTAAAAGAACTGCAAGGTCAAAAATGGAGAAGAGACTGAGTTAATGGCAGTCCAGTGACCAGCTCAACTTGGGATTCATCTCAAGTGGAGGCTCCAAGGTCTGACACTATTACTAATATCATGGTGTGCTTACAGATAGTGGCCTGGCATGGCTGTCCTCTGAGAGGCCCAACAAGCAGCTGAAAGTCAGATGCAGATACTTACACCTAACCAATGAACAGAAGCCAGAGAATTTTGTGGTTGAATTAGGGAAAGGCTGGAAGAAGCTGAGGAAGAATGCAACCTCATAAGAAGACCAGCAGTCTCAGCTAACCGAGGCCCATGAGATCTCTCAGAAACTGAGCTACCAACCAGGCAGCATAAACAAGCTGGTCTGAGGCCCTGACACATATATGCCAGCCTGGTCTGGCCTCAGTGGGAGAAGATCAGATTGCCTAACACTCAGAGACTTGAGACCCCAGAGAGTGGGAAAGCCAGGCAGGAGACGGGGAACATCCTCTCGGAGACATGGTGTTGGAGGAATGGGATGAGGAATTGTTGGTGGGGGCACCAGGAGGGGGACATCTGGTGTACTGTAATAAATAAAAGTTAAAAAAAAAATTCCAGAACAAAACAATTCAAACCTGAAGGATAATTTCACTCCTAAACCAATAGTTATTTTCCTTTATGCTGAGTCCACACTTCTCCAGGCCTGGTACACAGGATTTTAAGACTCTCAGTTCTAAATGATACCAGGTTACTCTAGTTTTACTGACAAGCTGAGTATGGTCAAAGTCTATATTGGAGTATTGGGCAACTAGGCAGGCCCTCTTTCCATATCCCCCTGAAGGATAAAGAATTATCTTTCCTTCCAGAGTGGAAAAGTGTCATCCTGATGTTAGTGTTGTCTCTATGACTAAGTGGAGTCTGATGTATTTCTAGGAACTATCTTAAAATTCATCATTTAATAGACTTGAGAAAAACCTATTCATGACTCATTGTAATAAATCAAATATTAGCAACACATTTAAGAGTTGTAGGACTTTCCACATATCTGTACAAATTAAACTGTAATGAATCTCTCAATATATTATTTCTATATATGTTCCTGGAGAAATGATTCTTTAACCATATTTCTGTTAGTGTTTAAAATGAAATATTTCTTGTTCACAGAACAGTCATTGCTACTCCACTTTTTGCAACTGACTCAGTTTTCTATTTAATTATTTAGTGACTTTGAAGTCATTGTGTTGTGAAATATTTTTTGAAAATTACCTATTTTTGAATTCTTCCTAAATCTTTTCCATAAAGTTAAAGCTAAACCTATACCTATGGTTCTAACATTTTGCTTTCCTACAAAAATAAAAATAAAACCAAAAAATCAATGGATATCAAACTAGTTACCACATCCCGTAACCCGCTCTTTGTGGCTGTTTTTGCTTCCCTCTTTCTTCTCCTTCCCCAGAGTTGTTACATTATTTATTTGTCATTACAGAACTAAATCTAAAACATATGCAAAAGGATTTCCAGCCATAGGTCATGTCTATTACTTTCCCTCTGCCTAAAATTACATCCTCTTTAGTGTTTACAATGCACTACGTGATACCTGTTAAAGAATTATCTAACCATTGTCTAAGCTTCACAAAATGATCACCAGAGACCACCATTCTGTGAACTGATACCTTGAACTAAGTGTATCATACCTTAGTGCTAGAAGACACTAAAATCCACACTCTAAGTAAATCCTGACCAGAGAGGTTTGGTCTAAAATTCACAGGAAACCATAAACTATAGAATATAATTTGCCATATTGACTCATCATTTCTAATAGACAAATGCACCATTTACACAGTACTGCTCTCCTCAAAGCATCTTAAGGTTATGTAAGATGTATAAAAATCTTTAACAAGAAAAAATGTATTTTCCCCAGATAGAAAAGTCAATACCTCCATGTATTCGGTAGTATATTGCACAGAGTTAAGAAAATGGAGGGACCTCTTTATTTTTGACACTGCCACCTCTAAATAAACATCAAAATAAAATTCTCAAACAACTATCTCAAAATCTCAAAACATCCTCAAAACGTTTCCTTATAGCACAACATGAAAGGCTAATGTATACATCTAAAAAAACATTTAATGTTTGAACACCGCAGTTAGTCATCTTTAACCTAGCTAGTTCTCTTGTCTAAAACTTTGGAATGTCTCTGATCTCTGCCTTTTTCCTCCATGAACAGTGCTAAATAGTTGACTCTTTCATCAGACTGTGTTTGCCAACTTTCCACTCTTTCTGAATTCTTGTCCATTTTCCTCAGTCAAGACCCTCAGCACAGTACAACACTCTCCTATTGGAATCTTGTCACTAGCCTCCACCTCTCCTCTACAATACTGTAGCGATGATTTTGAAACAAAATTATAATCATCTCCCTCAAGTTTACAACACTAATTATTTCCCCTTCCATTTAGAGCAAAAATGAATCTCCTCAGAAAGGAAAGATATCATCCTCGGCACACCAGTTTTATGTCTGTAGACTACTAACTTTGTGGACTCTTCCTGCATCTCTTGGCCTCTTCTCTCTTCTAGAGAGCAACAACTGCTGTCTTCTATTTTATCCTTTCTTGGAGCTGGACCTACCATCTTCAAAACCATCAAAAAAAAAAGATAAATTGTTATTTTGTGTGTGACCCTGCTGTCCTATTTATTGAATTTCACACAATTGTTTTTTTATCTTCAAGAGGATGGGATCTTTAAAGTTTGAAATTGGTCTGAGTCACTTTTGGATTACATTGCTTAGAAATCTCTTGGTTCTTGCCAGATGGTCAATTGAAGCATATTGCATGCATAGTTAAAATCCATGATTAAGAGCTATGAGGGTTTTGTATATAAAAGGACAAAAAAAAAAAAAAAAAAAAAAAAAAAAAAGCTTACCAGGTAGCTCTTCTTTTTTTTTTTTTTTTTGAAGACTTCATTTCTTCACTTCCTATACCCCAAGCATCTTCTCAGTTTCCCTGAATCACAGTTCCCTTGTTGGAGATATGGTCCACCATCAACAAGCTTTAAGTCAGCTAAATCTTTTCTCTTTAATTCACCTTAAGATTCCTTTCACTTCTGTGATAGAGCTACACATTCATCAAGTATTTTAGCTTCTCCTATTGGTATTTAAGTTTTCCATTTCAACACTAAAGGACTGAAACATACTTCCATTTGTAATATTCTATTATTATTCTTGTTGTTGTTGAAAATAGATTTTTTTTTTCTGTCATACAATTTATCCCCACCAGTTTCCCATCCCTCCGCATCCCTGCCCCACTCACCTTCTCCTCCTCTCCATATTCCCTCAGAACTGAGGGAACTGCAAGAGATAACAACCAAACATGAAAAAAAAAATAGTAAATAAAATAAAAAATTAAAGATACAATACAACAAGGCAAAAGCCCTCATATGGAGGCTGGACAAGGCAACCAATAGAAGGAAAAGAGTCCCAAGAACATGCAAGAGAGTCAGAGACACACCTGCTCCACTCTTAGGAGTCCCACAAAAAACACCAAGCTAACAGCCATAGCACATATGCAGAAGACCTGGTGCAGACCCAGGCAGGCCAGGTGCTTGTCTGAAGGCAAAATTTGATCACTGAGTAAATAGGTATGGATCTACAAAAAAAAAAAAAAAAACTTCCTTTATAGAATCAATCAAATTCAATGATAATACCTGGACACCATTAAGAAGAGCTACCTGGTAAGCTTTTAATTATGACAACTTAAAAACAAGCATAGTTGGTGAAGTGAAGGGCCTTTGATTTTCACAGTTTAACCAATTTCAAGTACTTGGCATCACTGTACTTACAATGCTGGGTGCAGCTTTGTAGTTACTGATGCTGCAAATCTGTAGTTCATGTGTCTATATAGAGAACATCTCTAGTCATACACTGTGATGCAAAGGTAACTATTGCCATGTAGTTTATTCCATGTGAGGTGTTGTGCTTTCATGTAATACTTTACAGCTGTTGACTATGCATGTGAGGAATTTGTCAGTCTTACTGATCCAGTGTTGCAAAGTCACTAGAGATTCTCTCCCCTTCTTACATTATCATAGTTTTTTAACCTGATGAGAAGACAGTGACTTCTACCACTTTAAGCTATAGCTTTTGTGGTCTTTGCTCTGTAATTCAGCTTCACCAACGCTAAGCTCCAATTTTCAGAAAGTTTTCCTCTTTCATATATAGGATTGAATGGCCATAATTGTGAATATTTAAAAAGTTGATGGAAAAAGCTGAAGAAGGTTTTATCTTGAAGTCTTCATTTTCTAGGAAGCTTGAAGCACTTTGTACCTCAAAAATTATGAAATGTAGTTATTCAACTTAATTAATGGCCTCAGCTGGCTAGCTTCCAATGTCTCTGTACTATCCTGCTCTTCTTGGTCCCTGCCCCTTATACTAACTGCGGTAAGGCAACCACAGATGTTATCCACCCTCGGGCACCACACCCTTCTACCAGTCTACAGTTAGAACTATGATCAGCAAACTAAAATTACAATGAGGCTTTTCTTTCTTTCTCCCTCTCTCTTTCTAAGATTTTGAGCCAAATTAATCTAGATAAGTCTGCATATGAATAAAAATAAACTCTCCCTTTGTCTGGTTCATATGAAGCTACTTGTGTTCATAATCTTGGATCTGTATTGTGATGAAATTATAAATAAGTATGTCTTTTGATGTGTCACATGTGGAAGTGTTGTATTAAACTGTTGGGATTATACATAAAAGTCAAAAATACCTTTAATTTTTGTTTGTTTGTGTTTTTAATCCAGACAAATTTCTCGTCAGTTCTCACTTACTTGTAGAATTTCTTTTAGGACAGACTCTAAGCATCTACTGAAGAATTTGTATTTGTCATGTCAATGTGATTTCTTCTTGACATATTGTACAATGAGATTAATTGGACTTTGAATAAAGTAAATGTCATGATTAAATTGTTCACCAAACAGAACTTGCAAATGAATTTGTAATTGGAGACCATCCAAAATATGAAATAACTTAAGTTGAAAATCAATGGAAGATGTTTTAGTAAACCTTTCTGTCATCTATTCATTAAGTAACATAAAGTGATTTATAATGTAGATATGTTACTGAATCAAAGAGCTATGTAGCAGAATTATCTCTTACAGAGGTTGAACAATGGATACATGTTTTTCAATTAATATATTTTCCTATTTAGATAAATAAATATAAATAGCACTATGAAAATCATGAATGACTGGTCAAAATGAATATATTTCAAAATAACAATGACTCTGTAATAACATATATTCATATCCAGACGTAGATTAAAATAGATCAAAACATTTCTACTTTCACTTATTTTGAGTCTTATCTTTAACTTTAATGAACACTACAAATTATATACATTTATGATGTAGCATGTGATATGTAACACATATAAGACTATATTAGAATTTAGTATTTTTGCTGAAAACATTCAAAATAATTTATTCTATCATTGTAGAAAATATAAAATGCATTATCATGATCTGTATTCACCTGTCATTTTACCAATTTTGTCATATTAGAAAATTAACCAGGTATAAAAATAGGAAAATGAATGAATCACTTAGATGCTACAGTCAGTAACTATATTTTACAAATAATCAAAAATAAAGAAAGAAAGAAATGGGTGAAAACAGGAAAAAAGAAGAAATGAAAAACGGACGCAGAAATGTTGTTTTTTATATTATTAGCTAGTTAATAAAGTAAGAAGCTTCTATTTATTAAGGTGTTATGTAGAAACTTATAGAATTTTCATTTTGATTGGCTCTCAGCACCTTGCCCTTCTGCTCTATGTCCCACTATTTCTCAATGTACACTGCCATCCTCAGTATCTCCCTTCTACTCTGTTATGCTATCTTTCTCATATCACTGCTCACATCTTCTACTTTGCAGCTTCACCATTAGTTCCTAGGTTCAAGGTTTTTATCCACATCTACTCCCACCTAGATCCACATATTTAACAGGAGGAGATTAGAATCTGAACATGAGAGAAACATATGGTATTGATTTTTCCTGAGCCTGGGTCACCTCACTGACTATAGTGTTTTCTAGTTTCATCCATTTTCCTGTATATTTCATAACATCATTTCTTTATAGTTGATGGTACCAAACCAAATGTTGGAGATGAACATGGAGATAGGTATAGGCCAGAAATTTATCAACAGAACATGAGTAGCATAATAAATAGGGCCCACAATGACATAATTTGATATAATCTTATCAAAGTATAAATTCTCAAAGATCACTAAATTAATCACCTTTATATTAGAGAATTTCTTAATACTTTTTCACCAAGTTAATCCATTAATAATTGCTATAATATTATCAAAAGACTTAATAAGTTTATTAAACTGAAATTTTATTTTGTCACAGAGTACTCATAGATTACACAAATAGAAGCGTTTAGTAAATATTTTAGAAACATGAATGATTTAAGGCTTGATTATATAACAGTGAATTCTTAAATTGATATTCTGGCTCATATTGATTTCAGATCTGCAAAATAAGTTACTATGATCACATGATGTCACTGTCTGTGGAGAGCATAGCACTTCTTCCTGAAAGCAGTGACATCAGTTAGGCATCTCACCCTCAGTGATCCATGTTTTCCACAGTTACAAACATTTAAAGCCGTTCCTTTTTTAACCTTCGACATTATCATTCTTAGTATTGCTAGCATCAGCTGATAATCATTAGTTGACAAAATTATTTTAACCTTGTAGTTGCTTATTATAAAAAGCCAGAAACTTAAGCTTGAGGCATCACTCAGGAGACATCACTCTTAACTTTCAAGGCATGAGGACCTAAGTTCCATATGCAAATCAAAAAAGGTTGTGATGTTTTTCCCATTTGAGGAGGCAGAGATAACAGGATCCCCGGGGATCACTGGCCATGTAGCCTAGCCTACGTGAAGAGCTGCAAGCCAGAGAAAGACCCTGGATATCTCCAGAGGAATAATACTAGCCTCCACATGCAGATTAAATAAACTCTCTCTGTCTCTGTCTCTCTCTGTATCTCTCTCTCTCTCTCTCTCATACACATACATGCAAATATGTGCACACAGGAGTGCACACCACTTAGACTTTAATAGTACTGTAATTATGGAAAAGCAATAAAGTAAACCGTTAGGAGACATGAATGAGAATATTGCTGAACTTTAAATTATGTTTTGTTTGTTTGTTTCGCGGGGTCTCACTATTCAACCCCAAGTGGCTTTAAATTTGGAATTCTCGTGCTTCCAATTCCTATGTGCTAGGATTGTAAGTATATTGCATGCCTAGTTTAGAAAATATTTCTTATCAAATATCTCATATGTGTTAGGAATAATAGAAGGAAGGAGAAACAGAGGGAGGGAGGAAGAAAAGGAATAGGCTTATAAGTCAGAATTTACGACTGTAAGCTCGAGGCAAGTGATAAACTACCAAAGTTGTTCCCACTGGAACGGCTCTATTAGCTCCCATTTTAACTGCTTCATGGCCAAGAAATACAGCAACACTATTCTAAGCTACCATACGGCCACATGCACTGTATATATTTTTATTATGCACTTTCTTTTAAACATTAGCAAGGGCTGAAAAGATCTAAAGATACACTATCTAGATATTCCAAAATCTAAATAAGAAGGGCAACATTAGTTAATAAAACAATCACAGACTGTGCCTGTACACTCTTCTTACCCTGTAAATAATGAAATCTACATGGTTGTGTTGGCCATTACCAAAGGCTGGAAGACAAACAAAGGTTCTGCAATCAGAAAGACAATCTACTGCTCTCAGTGGTCCTTTCTTTAATGTTAAGTTCATCAAGAGTTTTTAATGCATAAGTTGTATCCATTCCTGTTAAAAACAATAGCTATAAGCTCATTTAGGTAACAACATCCACTTAAAATTTATGTCAAACTAAAATAATAAAAGCCATTTACAAAATATAGTGATATAAACGATTCAACACTGAAAACAACAAATAACAGATTCCTGTTTTCTCACCGTGTGAACACAGGACCATTAACACTGAAGGGAACTATGCAGCCAGCCTTGAGAGTTCAATGGGCTTGCCTTCCCAGGAAAGGCTTTCCTTTTAATGTCATTTATATCCAGGAACTACCAATATACCTTGGCACAAGGACTCATTTGTTTTTAAATCTGGTGTGATATGAAATTGTTTCAAGCCAGACTATCTTTGAATATTTGCTACATAGTTTTTTAACAAGGTGCTAGTGATTTTGCAGAAGGAACACAGGGAGACATTGAGGTCTTAAGAATAAAGACTTAAGAGTGCAATAAGTCAATGCTTTAAATTTATATAGACCAGAGCAAATAAATCCATATCAAAATACAAAATAGTGCCACACAGAATTATAACGAATGAACGCATTTCATTTAAGAAATTTTGATTTCTCAGACTTGTTTTGGTATAACACTTCTGTCTCATTATAAGAAAAGATACTTATTTTCAGAAATTGAACTTTATAAAAGAAAAAATCCTCTTTTATTCACAGTATATACTGTATAATTAAGTGCTTTGTATGTAATTTGAACATGAAGTAACTCTAAAATTTCTTTTTCTAAAAGAATTTTGAACTGTATGTCCAAGGAAATTTTGACCCTTGAATTAATATATTTCTATGAAAATCTGTATAAATAGTTTAAACCTGAAAGGTTGTGAATTCTGTGAATGTGTCTGACTAACAATCCTGTTTATATGGGTTCTTTACTTAAAGTTTTTTGGTGAGACAAATATCTTAAATAAATGTGAATTCTTCTTCTTCTTCTTCTTCTTCTTCTTCTTCTTCTTCTTCTTCTTCTTCTTCTTCTTCTTCTTCTTCTTCTTCTTCTTCTTCTTCTTCTTCTCCTCCTCCTCCTCCTCCTCCTCCTCCTCTTCCTCCTCCTTCTCCTTCCTTCCTTCTCCTCCCTTCTTCTCCTCCTCCCCCTCTCCCCTCCTCCTCCCCCACCCCCTCCTCTTCCCCCTCTCCCTCCTCCTCTCCCTTATCCCTCGTCCCCCCTTCCTCCTCCCCCTCTCCCTCCTCCTCCCCCTCCCCATTCCTCCTCCTCCTTACCCTCTTCCTCCTCTTCTCTCCTCCTCCTCCTCCTCCCCCTCTCCTTCTTCTTCTTTAAAATTAGAGGCTTTCTTTTCTTCAGACTTTCACGGATCATTTACAAGTATGCTCAGGAAAGGTAAAGAATTGTGACGTAAAACACTCAAAATGTTTTCATTTGCTTACTCTGATCAGATCCATTTATGGTGGGTGGCTTTCTGGGTGACTCTCAGTAACAGAGTCTAGACATTGCTCTTCTCATAGACACAAGCTTGTTCTTTAATGTTCTAGTTGGCTGTTAAAACAGTAACAGCAATTTCAACTTTGCCTAAAATCCAGAAGGTTACTGTCTAAAGTGTTTATTAACAAGAATGGCAAGTGGGAGGGTGCATTTTGATGACCTCTGTCATTTCTTTGTCTTTTCCACATATGTAACAAAAAAAAAAAAAAGAAAGAAAGAAAGAAAGAAAGAAAGAAAGAAAGAAAGAAAGAAAGAAAAGAACTCTGGGAAAGCTGTAAATAATACTGAGAGGGACCATAGGTTCTTGGTAGATTGGCACTTTAAGGAAGTTACATTTGGTTCAGAGATATATACTATGGCCTGAATTATTCACCAAGGAAGAAATGTAGAGGCTAGGGATGTACAAAAGGTGGTAAAGTGCTTGTCTAGCATCCATAATGTATGGGTTTTGGTTCAGGCATGGTATAGCATGCTAAAACCACAACAACTGATGGAGGCAGGTGGATCAAAAGTTCAAGGTCATTTTCAACTACATAGTGAGTTTGATACCTTCCTAGGATACAAATAACCCTGTTTTAGAAAAGGAAGAGGAGGAGGAGGAAGAGGAGAAATACAATTCTTGTCAACATATTTTACATGAGGCCAAGTGTCTAAACTATTGGACAGTAGTTGTTTGTGTTTGCCAAGTTAATTCTTCTACAGTTGAAAACTAATATAATCAGATCTTAGAGGTCTGGGGACATTGAAAGGATTTTTTTGTTTTCTATTTTTTTAATTTACTTGTTTATTCACTCATTTATTCATTTATTTGGGTGCGTGTGTATGTGTGTGCGAGAGGGGTGCATGTACCACAGTACAGGAACAGAAATCAGAGAAAAAGACTTACAGATACGGATTCTTACTTTCCATTATGTTGATCTCAGAGGCAGAATGTTAGGGCTGGCAATGTGTGTCTTTAGTCTTGAGCCATCTATCTAGCTCATTTGTAAACGGATCTCCTCAATAAAATCTGGTACTGAAATGCAGGAGGTGAAATCACACGTTTCTCCACAGGTTAGATTCTTTTTTCTTTTTTTCTTTTTTTCTTTTTTTCTTTTTTTTTTCTGGTTTTTTGAGACAGGGTTTCTCTGTGTAGTTCTGGCTGTCCTGGAACTCACTCTGTAGACCAGGCAGGCTGGCCTCGAGCGCAGAAATCCGCCTGCCTCTGCCTACCAAGTGCTGGGATTAAAGGCGTGCGCCACCACTGCCCGGCCTCTCCACAGGTTAGAGTCTAACCTTCACCAGTGACTCCCAAGAACATATAATAATCTTCAATTTCTTGACATATATCAGATGTGGTCCTAATGCTATGATGTTGGAATGAGTCTCTATAGACAAATGATTTAGCACATAGACTGACCTATAGCAGCCACAAGACATGTGATTACGACCAACATTATGACCACTATCATTACCATTTTTTTTAGGAAACAAATTAAATTATATACATGTATAAAATAGACAGTTATATAATCATATTCAAATTTATTTTTAAGAGTCATTGTCTACTTCAAATGGTTTGTGATTGCAAAACATAAGCAAAGATCTAAAAGACTAAGTAATTATTTATTTAAGCCAGGTGTTAAAAAGTGTTAGGCATCCTTCTGTACCTGTACATCATAATTGTTCTCATAATTTTTCTTATGGTGTTTTTTGAGGTGGTTAAAAAGTATTTTGGATACAGAGCTTTCGATGGCTGTGTTAAACAACACGGAAATTAAGAATGGGAGAGGGGCTTTTCCTAGTCTTCATTGGAAATAATTTAAGTAAAAAAGGAACAGTGATAAAGATACCTGAATTTTTTTTTTATTGTGGATACACTTGTCAGTAAAATTCACAACGTGCTTTCAGACACCTTAGAATTGAGAGTTCCTTAAAATCTGGCTTTGGTGTTTTTTCACACTCCAGTCCTAAGTAGCCTTAAGGTGTGTACTTAAAGATGTAACTCTAGAAGATACTAACTCTGAGGCTATTGATGGAGACAGACCAGCTGTGGTAGAGATAGAAAGAGGCTCATGCTTCTAGTGACAGCTACCAGGTGAAGAGTGTCCCAGTCACTCTCCAAATACCCTGACTATCTCCACCAGGATACTGTTAAAATACTCTCCTGTAGAGGAACATTTTTAATGTAATTTTTCTCTCTTTTAAGATACACAAAATATTCTGAACCACTTCTAGTTCTTACTGAGAGGAATTTCACCAATGAAGGAGAATATGGTGGACTGGAAGTAGTACATTCTTTGTTTAAAAGCATTTCCCAGGCCGTTTTGCAGAAGAGAGAGAAAGGTGCATTACACAAGTGCATTTTCCTTCAGAAGAATTTTCTTGCTCACTCTGTGGCCCTTTTTCTCTCATTAATAAATAAAAAGCACAGTATTTTACCTACTTTCCCTTATGGTCCACATACTTTGTAGACTGGTTGTATTGCTTTCTCAAAAGGAAGAAAATGTGTCAAAACACTTTTAAAGGATTTTTAATTACATTGAGTGATTTTTTTTTCAAAAAATAAAACGCATATGACATGCATATGACAAACATTATTCAGACAGGGAAGGTTACATACAAGTAACAACAATTTAAAAAGAAGTGATGAATTTGAAAGAAAGTAAGGAGAGATATGTGGGAGGAATGAGAGAATAAAAGATAGAAATAATAATGTAATTATATTATAATCTCAAATATAATTGTGGAAAAAAACATTATTTTTTTTTTATCTCTCCTCTCCAAGACATTTAGCTGAAAGGTATGATCAAAAAATCACCAGGACTGAAGATATGTGTATTGCATACTTTATACAAACCAAAAATCTACCTGGGCACACATATAAAGATACAAAATCTACACATGAAAGATTATGAAGCTAAGAACATTGTCAAGATCTACTCCTGGGAATCCACACTAGTTTTCAAATCATGTGAAGATTTTACATAGATCTGTATTTAAAATCCTATAGACTTCAGTATTCAAAATGCATCCAGTGAAATTTCAGCTCTAAATAAGCATTCAAAATATTTCTTCTGTGTCAAGTAGGGCACAATGAATCAAATCAGTAGAACCTGGATATATCTCTTTTTCTCTGCAATTAGATGCAATTTTTTTAGAATTACTGATGATGGAGAACACTATGTAGTCTAATTGAATAAAAGAACTGATGTTTCTGTCAGTGTACAAATTAAAATTACAGAGTGGATAGCTACTCTGAAAACAATATGGATTAGAAACTTGGCTTCTAAAATTAAATCCAAGACAATGCACCACATCTCTATTTTGCAAACAGCTTAACATACCACAACAATAAGAGACTCCCTAGATGGATCTACTTCTTAGTATGAACAGCTAAAAGCACAGGATAGTTTCCATGATAGAAGAACAGACTTTTGGTATTATTGCAGGGACAAGTTTGGATAATTCCACGCAAGAAATGCTTCTGCCATGACCATTATCTTTGACTTACAGAATGTCTATTCATTGATCATGTTCTATACACTTGAGCTTTCTCTAATCAGGGAGTATAGTAATGGACTACTGTTAGCAGAAGTCACTGGATCACAGTATTCTCCACCATCCTAAAGCATTGACCCTGATAAAACAATGGACTGATCTTTTTTGGTGAAACAATAGCTATACCAACTCTAATTGGTATTTTTTTCCCAGTGTCTGCAAATACACAGTATATTCAACATGTAACACTGTGTTTCCTACAGCCAGGATATACTCACCCAGTAGCAAGAAATGGAAATAAGCACATGTTTCTCCACCACTGCTTGCAAGTTTAAGTTTTGTTGGACCAGAGCTCCTTTTCCAAAAGAAAGGATGATTCCACTAGAAGACACAATGAATTCCTCTTGAATTAAAGTTGAGAATGTTACCTGGGCACTTTGGATATTTGGTGTCTCTGGATCAATTAACAAAGGGTGTTACTGTGCTGGAGGGAGTGCTAATCTTGGCTGCAGAGATAACCTAAGGTTCTGCTCTATAAAAGAAATATGGAATAGTGTGTTTCCAATGCATGGAATCCTGAAGCCTCTTAGTAATGCCAGGACCTTTGCTTATAGGTGATGGAAATGAGTATGGCCCAGACTCATTAGTAATAAAAAGAACAGAGTTAATGAGTAGAGGTACTTGCTGGAGTCAAATAAATCAAGAACAAATGGTAGAAGAAGGGATATATATTTTTGATCATATGACCAGTTACAGAAATAGACTGTAAGTGACACAAGCATTTTCTGCTTATTTTGTTATGAATATGTATGCCTGGGTACCATATAATACAGAAGTAACTGACTACATGAAAACAATGTTCATACTAATTAAGTTAAAAAATATCTGAGAAATGAGTTTGACATCATTGAAATACCTCTCATTCTATTCTTAAAAAAAATGTGTGTGGTAAACTCTACATAAGAAAGTCATATTATATTATTCAGAAAGATATTTCTGTTACTGTCTTTATTTGGAGATAAGGTATTATTTACAGAGTGGGTATATATGCTAACTGATAAATATAAAGATGAACAATAATCACTTATTTTATATGTCAACTTGCTTGAGCCAAAAAATTCTAGATACTTTCCCTGATACTAATTCATATCTTTTGACCAATGTTTTGCTTTATTTTGTGGAGCTGGTGCAAGCATTTACGGAAGCATGTTAGGCAACCAGAGTAATACTGAGTAATCCGTATTTTGATAATATTATCATCTGAGTTAGCAAACTATCTACAAAATAAATTATGCTCTATAAAATAATAGACCTCCTCAAACCAATCCAAAGCCTGAATATAAGGAATTTAAAAATAGGACATTAAATGTAAAGAAAGAAGGAGGAGGAGGAGGAGGAGGAGGAGGAGGAGGAAGGAGGAGGAGGAGGAAGGAGGAGGAGAAGAAGAAGAGGAAGAAAAAGAAGATAAAGATGAAGAAGAAGAAGAAGAAGAAGAAGAAGAAGAAGAAGAAGAAGAAGAAGAAGAGGAGGAGGAGGAGGAGGAGGAGGAGGAGGAGGAGGAGGAGGAGGAGGAGGAGGAGGAGGAGAAGGAGGAGGAGGTGGAGGAAGGAAGAGGAGAAGGAGGAGGAGGAGGAGGAGGAGGAGGAGGAGGAGGAGGAGGAGGAGAAGGAGGAGGAGGAAGAAGAAGAAGAAGAAATTTCTAGGCAAAGGCCCTCAGTTTATACCTACAATATGGACTTTTCCTTGGCTCTTCAGAAATTGTGTTGAACTAAAACTGGAACATTGACTTAGAGATCTCCAAGTTGTCAGCTTACCTACAGAGTGTGGATATGCCAACCTTCATGTTCACAAGCACCAGGTGAACTCCAAAGTGATTATGAAGGTTGTGTTTCTTGGAAAATGTTGACTAGTTCAATGTGTTGTATTTTTATAACTAATTGAGGAGCTTCTTGGTTCTTCTCCAAACTTTCATGTTCTTTTTCTTCACTCTTCCCAATTCCTTTTCTCTCTTCCTTAATTTATAGCATTTATTAAAGAACACTTTACTTAGCAAATTAATTTTCTTGTCAACTTCAGTGTATGTCAACATGTAGCAGTACCTCAAATGATTCAATATATGTCTCCAACCTGACCTTTCTCTGAAGTTTTTGATCCTCATTTCCAAGTTGACAATAACGATTTTCTTCTGGCTTTTAACCAGATACCTCAGCATGATCATACAATGTTCAAGACCAAGAATAATTTTTCTTCTAAAAGTTAAACTATGTCCTGTTTTCTGTATTGATAACTGATGAAAAAATCTTTTCCTCTTGGTTACTTCCTTTCAAAGTCTGTTTTATTCTTCCTTTTTTATGGAACTAGAATCTGAATGCTAGTGAGTTTTTGTTTCCATCTTGAACACTTTGGCCATCTCTTTTCTCCTGACCATCATGCTCCACTCATTTTCATACCTTGGCTCAAGTCCTGGATCAGTTAGCTGCAGAGCTTTTTTCAAGAAAATCCTTTCCTGTTTAGCTTGTTCTAGCATTTTCCTGTCATGCCTTTCCCTGTGATGCTAAAATTAAAAACAATAAATCACAGAAAACTAAACCACGAACCAACTCGTTGCTCCAGTTGCATATATAGCAGAAGATTGTTTTATCCGGCATCAATGGGAGGGAAGGCCCTTGGTCCTGTGAAGGCTCGATGCCCCTAGTGAAGGGAAATGCTAGGGTAGTGAGGTAAGAGTGGGTGGGTGGGTAGGGGAGCATTCTCATAGAAACAGGTGGTAAAGGGGATTGGATGGAGGCTTTGTGGAGGGGAAACTGTACAGGGAATAACATTTGAAGTGTAAATAAATTAAATAACCAATAAAAATTTTTAAAAAAGAAATAAATTAATTTTTTTTTAAAAAAACAAGCCCAGCTATGTATGATTTTTATTTAGACAACTTGCCCAGCAAAACTTGATCCAAATTTGAAGGCAGCTCTTTTGTTGATGATGTGTAGAAATGATAAGAATAAAAGGTAAGATATAAGTTCAAGTGTCTAGAGTAGACAAATATAGACAAATCCTAGTCAAATTCTTGACAATATTATGAGTTCAACAAGAAGATAGGTATTCCTGGAGGCTTCAGGAGACATAGCCAATCAGATTAGGGATAAACAACCTATTTCAGGAAAAGGCTACTACAACCCCTTATTTCTCTTCGAATCTGCCTGGTATCTTTTGATTTCTCTTGGGCATTTCTCTTTGACACTGGATAAAATCGATATCTGAGAGTGATTTTTAATGTAATGTCTTTGTGAATTTTCACAGTAGATCTTTGGAAATAAATATTTTCATAGCTATGCCCTGCATCACATTTGGTTGCTTGATTTCATAGTTAAGTTGTCTCTGGAACACATTGTTCCTTCTTATAATATAGTTCCATTTAAATTGCTTTTGTATGTGTATATGTAAATATTTTAGGTACTTCCACAACATTAGGTTTCCACATTGCATTTACAATGGTCCTTAGAGTTATTTATCATTTTCTGTACTCCATCCTCGAATTTTTTTCTCCCATAACCTACCTCATTAACCCACCAAACTTGATTGTTCTAAGCAGTTAATATCTACGTTAGCTTGGTTACATTATACAGTCAGTAAAGTACTTTTTTTCTGTAAGCATGGAGACTTAAATTTGTCTTATAACATCCATATAAGAGTCATACAGAATCTATGCACTTATAATCCTAGCACTGGGGACATGAAGACAGGACTGAAGCGTGAGGTTCCTGACTAGCTAGGCTAGTCTAATTGATGGTCTCTATAAGTGAAATACTCTGTCTCAATGGAGACAGTGTGGTGTTTCTAAGAATGAGAAAGACCTAAGGTTGGTTTCCAGCCACCATATGACACTCATCCATACATAAATGCACCACACACACACATGCACACACATACACATATACACAAATACTAAAATTAACATCTTTATAATAATGAACTAGAAACAAAACAAAAATTACTTCTTTAAACTTACTACCCATTAGAAGTTCTTGATGCCACCAAGCTGAGCTAATGCTCTAACTATAGACTTCAGATGACTACTCACTGCTTCAGTTATCTTTATGAGGCCAGGAGTCTTTTCTCTGAATATTTAATTTGCAATTTCTACTTAGTTCTATCGGCTATTTCATATACCATTTACAAAGACATATCTTACTTCTGTTAAAAGGAATGAATGCTCTCACATTATACCTTAGAGAACAATTACTAAAGGTAGTTCTAATTTTCTATCAGTATATTTTATGCATTGAGTACTCAACTTTCCCTCCTTGACAACAATTTATTTTCCAATATGATATTAGTAATTCTTTGTGGATTTCGTATATTTTAATAATATTTAGTGCCAGATCTCCCACTAACTCCTCTCACATCCACCCTCGTTTTCCTAATCCTTTCCAAATTCATGGACCTTTGGTTTTTTTTTTTTTTAATCTGCAAAGTTGAATTTTTGCTGTCCCATACATTTAAGGAGCTCGGGCTGTCCAGGGCCTATGAATGGCCTATCAAAGGCCATCTCTTAACAAAAACTGACTCTTACTTACCTAGAAAGCACCAACTGTCAATAGTGAAAGTGGGGGTTCAAGAAAAGCTTCTGTCTTCTATTCTAGAGTGTTGACTAGCTTGATCTTCAGAAGACAACTAGAGTTGCTGTAAGTTCATGAGTACAATAGTCCTGGATTACTGTCTCTAATACTTCTGCCCCCTTTCTGCAATGATCCCCGAGTGTTTGGGAAGGCATTGATGTAGATATCTCATTTGTGGCATAGCCCTTCACTGACATTTATCCTCGATATGCTGATCACTTGTAAGTGTCTAGGTTAACAGTATCACACTGCACCAAAGACTTACTTCTCTAATGAAACTGGAAAGTTGTATTCATCAGTGGATATAGAGTTATGAATTTAGAGAAAATTTCGCAGAGTAATAGTAGTCAGTTCACATCTTGAAATTTCTCATTATGGCTTGGACTAAGCATATACTTCCTCTTTTGGAACTGGCCATAAATCCAATAATATTATACCCATGTGAATATTTTGCCACAAAAATAATTTCTATCTCAATTTTGCAGGATGCCTAAAAATTAGCAGTTGTTCTATATATAGTAAGTGCAGTGTATCTTTGTTGCATTAAGTTAAGTATTTAAAGTTTTAAAATTTGTATTGTATGATAAATTGTGGAAAATTAATTAATGTAATATTAATAACAATAATTCCACTTATCACTTTTAAGTTTCATAAATTGTAACTATAGCTTTCTAGGAACTTATTATTTGGGTTTTGGAAAAAAACCCTACCATCTTAATAAGGTATACATATACCCATACTATACAGGTTTTCAGATGGTAATTTGCATATGTAGCACTGGTTATGCCAGACATGAATCATTAATGTGAATGAACTCATTTCGTCTTCACACCAGGCCCTCTGACTCCATAGCAGATGCCGAAATTGAGGCTCAAAGCTCTTACTGAAGTGGCCCAAATCCAGGCAGCTGATCATTGGCAGAAATGGGATTCTAACATACCTATTCTCAACCTCATACTTTGAAACTCAACTCCTTTTGCATTCTACCCACAATTAGAATAAATGCTTAAATGTGTGTGATCCCTGACTGGAAGGGCACACTGACTTCCATCAGTATCCAGAAAGTGACCCTGGATCCCTTCTCAAAGGTGAATGGGAGGGACTCTAGAGCAAAGAGCACAGGATGGATCAAGGACTACACCAGGTAGTTTTTAAATGATATTTGTGTGGAGAAAATTCTAGCAGTACATCTGCAATGTCATTATCTAAGCCTTTGCTACAGTGAGACATAGAGAATAATATGTTTTAAGGATGTTGCCTTTGTAGTAGCCTCAGAACCAAATTTTCTAAAAAGTAAAGCAGAATATATGTGAATACTGGAATCAAGAACGCCCTTATTGCACAAATCCTGCTGTGAGTTACTCTTTGAAGAGAATTGCTGCTTCGACTTCAAACCACCACTGTGACCTGAAGAGGTTAGCAGAAAAAAGAAACTCTTTGGTGCAGAAACCATGGCATAGGTGTAATGCCATTTAAAAGGACAAGACTTAGAACTGAATGTGGTTCATTGCAAAAAGTCTCTCAATGCTTTACTAAAAAAAAAAGAGAAAAACTCAATGAAATAAAGAATGTTTAAATACCAGATTCATATAGATAGATCTAAAAAAAGCAGTAAAATATTATTTTTGCTTATAAAATATGTTATACTCTTAAGCATTACTAAGTAAGTCACCTTTTTAAATGATTGACCACATCCATTCTGAGCATTTTCAAGCTAGTGAAATTCCATAGATCTCTCCTGGTGCTCTGGAAAAAAAATATAATGAAATACATGAAATATTTGAACCAATGAAAAGTACAAGAAATAGCAAAGGAAACACACACACACACACAAAACCCTAAAACACAGGTCAGGCAGTCCCATGATAACAAAACAGGTTTAAACAACATGCAGATAGATTCTGTCAATAGAGAATAGAGGTCTCTTATGACCAACCTCTGGCACACACGTTGTAATGTCTGTATGAGACTATGAACAAACTCAAACAACTGCAGATCTGAATTCTAAAATAATAAAATGTTAAAAAGAAAATTACTGTTTCATATCTCACAAGATTTTAATTTTCTAATAATTTCCTTCTCCCATACTGTATGAAATAAGTTTGTCTTTAGAATCTAACATTAATAAATAAATAAATAAATAAATAAATAAATAAATAAATCTTGAATCATTCCCTTCCTTCCCTAAAGCCAGTGTCTGAGAATATTGGTGATGATTGCTGTTCCTACCGTTGCTTTAATAAAAGTAAAAACTGGAAGAAATGGAAGGAAAACTAGCAAAGATATAGAAAAACGGGAAATAAAGGTTTAACTTACACTAATCCTTATTGTTACAGCATTCTTTTTTCTCGCTCAGAAAAAACAGAGTGTCAAAATGGCGCCTTGTCTTTCTGTAGCACTAGCACTGCTTGCCTGCCATGACCATGTTCCCTAGTTCAACATTTAGTCACTGCCATGTTTTGTACATAATGGGTCAAGCACTCAAACTCTTAGTACACCTTTGTTTGACATAAAAGATGCTATTAGATTTTCTTTCATTGAATTATTAATGAAAAATATAATGACTGCTAGAAATTTTTAAAAGAACTCATCTCTTCTGATAAAATACTACAGCAGATAGACTAACATGGTGCGCTTAGGCTCTTGTGGGTGATTTTGTTGTTCCAAGCTGTTTAAAATAACCCATCTCATAAGACTCTAATGGCCACCTCATTCTCACTCTGTATTTATAGTGAAATCTCCTCACTCATTCATGAAAAGACACACAAAATACCCAGTCATCTGCATTTCCTAATTATTAAATGACACTGTTTTTTTCTGTTCCAAATCTCAGATGGTTCCAAAGTAGATTTACCCCAATGACACAAACTGTACTCGATAGACTGTCTTGGGGAATTTTATAGATCAGATTCTAGATGCATATAGTACTCAATTATTTTTAGAATGTGTTTTATTAATTTAATTTTTTCTATTGTCTTGAATATTATACTTCAGGAATGGGTTCAGTTTTCATATGATCTTACTGTGACTATTAAACTTTATGAACCGAAAGACATTAAATATTTGCTTAGAATACCCTTGTTTTGTTCTTACAATGTTAAGATCTTTAGTAAATAAATATATATCAGTACATAATTATACAGTTGGTAAAAATATATAAAGTAATGAATATATTGTTTAAATGTAGTTTAGTAAGTATTCTTTAGGCTTACGGAATTTATTATAATTTGTTCAGATGAACTCATATTTTTGTCACAAATGAATGATCTCGACTAAGAAAAGACTCTGTCTCAAATTTCAAATAAAACAATGTGGAAAGGCAGTATTTCCTATGCACAGGTGGATGATGATATTTTTTGCAAAATAATATAGTGTTTCTTTAACTACCTGGAATTTTAATCATGCATTTTGCTATTAGGCTTCCTGCCAATAAAGGCTAACTGGATTGGAATGGATTGTTGTTGACAATTCAGAAGGTGAGTTAATTGGAGGTTGCAGTTTACATGTTATCCAGTGACTGCTTAGACATCTATCTGTCTCCCACACAGGTGTGAAATACTGACAGGAATGTCGCGAAGTGGGATGACATTTTTACCTTTCACTTACTTGATGAAATTTTTACAAGACTGATATTTTATAGGGAAGGAAAGGATGTGTGTGTGTGTGTGTGTGTGTGTGTGTGTGTGTGTGTGTGTGTGTGAACAGCTATCTACAGTGAGAAAATGCTTAGTTCAAAAGAAATGTGTCACTTAAGATATTTGGAAAAGATGGTTTGTAAATTGCAGTACTTTGAGATTACTTACTAGATAGCGTTTCCCTCATTTCCCTCACCATGTCTCTAACAGAGCATCACACTGAAAATGCCTAGCAAACTGCTATGGTGTATCCAGTGCCCTTGTGTAGTGGTTCTGGGACTATTTGGCTGGTGAGAGTTTAACAGCCATAAACATGAATGAAAACATGATAAACATTTCCACATTAAAACACTTTTAGACCTTACTTCCTCTTCCCTTGCACACTTATGAATGGCATCCATATAGTAGACATCCCATAGAAACTTAGGCTAATAAGTCTAATAGAACACCCCTAGAGGAAAAGAAACCATCTTCAATTTGCTTCCTCACGAACCTCAGTTGTTGGCTAATTACTAAGTCGGTATTTTGTTTTGCATATGTAGACCTGATGCAGAAGCCAGTGCCAGAAATAAGGTAGCAAAAAGTGTAAGATACAAAAAAAAATTAACCTTGAGAACGATTCGAGGTCAAAAAGATGTCAGCCTTGTTTAGTAGTGATTTAGAAAGTCATTCAAAAGATGTGAGAGTTGACAGCTATAAAAACACTAACACTTAAATAATAGAAAAGCAAGTGAAAATGTTACTCAGTAACTTTGAAGCTAAAGAACGTGCTTAAGAAACTTGTGGATATTTCCATGCAGAATATTGAACAGATCAATTGATTCTTCGTGGCCTCTTAGGATAAGGTGTTGCCAAAGAGATGATCTAAAGATAGAATGTGCTGATTTCTAAGTAGAATTTAGAGTGCCTCCTTTAACTCGGGACTTTGTGGGTGTGCAAATAAAACACACATCTTTAAATTGTCTGAGGCAGAGATAAAATTCACGATGCCACCATAAAATATGCCACTGAGATCACTATCAAATTAAAGAAATTACCATGCTTGTTCGATAAAATTTCAATAGAATCTCTAAGCTAGAGAGTGTGACAAGCAGCTGAAGAAACAGATACATAGGACACTATTAGGCTTTGGAGCTTAGCTTTTATTTTTCTGAACAAATTATAATTTGATATATATAAAACGTGTACATTGTTTAAATGAGTTGAATCAACCAGAGACAGAAACAGTTCAAACTTAAATATGTTGCTGGATCTTCTGAAGACAGGAAATGGGGTGTATTCAGCTCCAAGTCTATGCCATTTCTTATGGGAAATGAAGAATGAATCAGAGAGTAAAGTCAAGAGCTGAGTGTATGGTGTGGAGAATCAAGAGCACGAAACCATATGAAGTAGAGAGCGGAAGTAGTTCTGAGATATAGAACTGAATTGTAGCACAAAAGTCCTCAAAGGCAGTACATGAAGAGCTAAACTGATGTCCCCGCACAGTTATACAATTACTGTAACAGCATCATCATGTGTTTCAACCTTTAATGAAGGGGAACTTCTGGTGCTATTTTTCTGTCCCTCTGTGCATGAATCCACCACTTTCAGTTTATAAACCTTTGGAATCCAAGAAACCAGGGCAAAAGAACAATTAAGATAGATAAATGATTTCATATCCAAGAAAACTTGTTTGTTCTTAAATTTAACTTAAACAAGTTTTGCGAGTGTTTTATTGTTTTGGTGTTTGTGTTTGCTCTAAATTTGTGATGTAACTTAGTTTCCATTATGATGTTTTTTTAAGAGGTGGGACCATTTGGGAAATAATTAAACCTTGAGAACCTAATTAGAACAATACTGCCTCATAAAAGGTCTAAAGAGAACTACATTATGTCCTCTTTGCCCTTTTGTCCTTATGATAAAATTATATTTGATACCAAAGTGTAAATATGCCTTGGAAATCTGCGTAATTAATGTGCTTTTCAAGCCGAGGAGCTATGGATTGTTAAAGAACAAGGAGTGTATGTTCTGGTAACTCATTTTAGATTTATGCTCCTGTGTAGTTCATTAATATTTGGTCTCTGATAATAGCCATGTGATTTGGCTGATCAATGAGACATTACCAATAAAAATATTCTGTATGTCTTCCTGTAAGTCTTTCTTTCAAAATAATTTGGAAGTAACTGTTCAATTATTACAATGCAGTTTTGGGAAGCCTGTAAGACTAGAGACCATCTTAAGGTCTCAACACGTAAGGAATTCCCAGTTGAATGCTGTCATAAAAATAATTGGAACCATATAAAATAAGTAACCAAAGAACCCAGTCATCATAGAAATGAACAAATTTCAATTTTTTTTAGGTCTCTGTGTTTCATAATGACTTGGTATACACAACTAGATGATTGAAATACATGGAGGAATTATGCTTCAGCAATCTTGGGTTTGGTGCTGTGTTTAGTATTTTTATATTCCCATGCCTACCTTCATCTTGGGTGTACTGATTTGGTGTGAGTAGAAATGACAGTATTTGTGATGTGTGGTACTTTGAATAAAAATACTCCATAGGTTAATAGGTAGTGGCCTTATTTGATAGGATTAGGACCTGTGGCCTTTTGGGGGTAGGTGTGGTTATTTTGGAGGAAGCATGTCACTGTAGGTGGGCTTTGAGGTCTCAGAAGCTCAAACCAGGGCAAGTAGTTTCCTCATTCTGCTACCTGGCTATCCAGATGTAGAACGCTTAACCATTTCTCCAGTACCATGTCTGCCTGCCTACCTCCATGTTTGTTGTCATAATGATCATGGCCTATACCACTAAACTGTAAGCCAACCCCAGTTAAATGTTTTCCTTTATAACTGTTGCTGTGGCCATGGTGTCTCTTCACAGCAACAGAAACCTTAACTAAGACAGTATTTATTCTGGTCTCAGATGTGTGGGCACTGTGTTAGTGACTTTCCTATTGCTGAGACAAAATAGTTTGTAGGAATAAGGTCAGAGCAGCCTGAATTTCTTCATGGTCTCAAAAAAACTGTTTATCTCACCAAGGTAAGCACATCAATGCTAGTTGTTTTTTATGCTGATAGGAGCTTGGGACAGAGGCTCCTTCATGTCTCATGGACCCAGAATCCAACAGAAAAATCTACATCCAAAAGCAAGCAGATCCTTCAAAGAACATTTTGTATTTACTTATTTCCACAGCCACAATAAACCTTCCAAGCACCTGGCACAATGGCATCCAAACCTAAAGAACATGTGAGTCTATGAGCCACATTTCTAGTTTAAATGATGAAAGGCATCTTGAATTTCCACACATCCATTTAGCATCTTCTGGGTTTGTTTGTCTGTTTGTTTGCTTGTTTTAGTGAGTAGAACATCTTAGGGAAGCCATTATCTCTTTAGCTAGAGATTCATGCCAATTTCCCTGAACTAGCTGTCTACAGGAAAGATGTTTAGGGCATGAAGTTTAAGGAAGCTCTCACTAGTAAGAGTGTGCAAGTCCTGTCATTGTACTGAGGCAACTTTGAGAGGATTTTCTTTTGAACTTTGTCCCAATGTTACCTCTCTCACCTCACTCTGGTCCTATCCTGCACCTGAATGCTGTGAATAAAAGGCATCTATCCAAGATGGCCAGTACTCATTGCAGAGACAAGTTCACATTAAAATATTATTTTATCTTGTTAAAATGTGTGTGTTTCTTGTTTCTAAGCACGATAATAATGCAAAATTCACTCAGATTATTTTTGTTTTCTTATTGTGTAAATTATGTCAAAGGTTATAAGTTAAAACATATTTTATATATTTAAAATATATAAGGGATATATATGTAGATATATGTATGTGTACATATATAATTTTAAATATAAATGTATACATTTAGAATCTATAGGGATAGCATAGAGAGGAGAAGATGATTGTGGTAATAGCAATAGAGACTTCATGAGACTGCCTGTGCCCTTATATGATGGAAAAGATATTCAAGGGACTCCTTTCTCTGCCCACTAACAGCAAGTTAGGAGGCAAAGAAGGATTCTGGCTGTAAGCCAGGAAGGAAAGCTTCACTAGAAACTGAAGCCTCACCTTGATCTCATATGTATCTGTTTAAAAAATTGATGGATTGATTGATGAATAGATGGATGGTTTTGTGTGTGTGTGTGTGTGTGTGTGTGTGTGTGTGTGTGTGTGTACATTGATTCACATAAATTAATAGGCATCATAACAAAAGGGCCTAAGATTTCCTGGAACTAGCGATACAGATGGTTGTTAACTACCAAGTATGGATTCTGAAAACTAAACTGGCTCCTCTTTAAGAGTAACAGGCACTTTTAGTCACTGAGCCATCTCTCCATCCCTGATCTTGAACATATCTAGAGGACTAAGAAAGAAAAAAAAATATTCTTTAAGCAACTTGGTCTAGGCTTATAGAAGCCCTAGATTGTTAATGCACACAAGTACCATGGCATGGAACTTATGTTTGGCATTCAGTGGGTAAGTAAGTGTGTGTTATTTGTCCTCCAAACATAAAATACCACAACTTCACATTATCTTTATAATGGTCCAAACACCCATGTTCTACAATAAAAAGTAGATGCAAAGTGGTCATGGACTCAATTAATATCCCAATCATATACATATTTATGATGCAAACCTTGCATCATGTATGCACCAATATAAGATTAATTAATTAATTAATTAAAACAAAATTTCAATGGAATTCGTTTAAGTTTTTGTTTTGTCTTGTTTTGATTTGATTTGGTTTGGTTTTGCTTTGTTTCTGTGAACCTAACTTTTAGAGTTAGGACCCATATTCTTCACATTGTTATTTAGACTAAAGAATGCTCTAAAGAACTTTTATAATATGTTAGCTATACTTTATGTATTTTTCTTCTTTAGAACTACTCTTGTAGACTGAACTGTAGGAACACTGTCTTCAAAGTACCTCTCAGATATTGTTAGTATGATTAAAAGGAATGTGACTGTTCAAATGGTACATCCACTGCTGTATAGGAAAAGATGTATTGAGTCAGTGGCTCGGCAGCTGTGAACATGAGCTGTGTGTCAGCCTTGGAAAAGCCATTGAAATTCCATGGCATGATTCTCTGAGTTATGAAAATGAGATGCTGAACTGGTGGTTGTTGAAACCATTTCTTGTTCTAGGGCTTTGTAATTTTATAACACAAACTCTTAGGACAAGTAAAGTCCTGGTTGTTTGATTTACATCATGTGCTGTCCTGTTATTTGTTAGCGTTTTGTTTCAATCTTAAAGGTAGTTCATGTATTCTTTTTCTTACTGTACATGTCTGGTATTCAGTTAAAGTAAACCTACAAATTAAGTGTAATTTTTCTTAGAATTTTTGAACATGATAAAATGTACATGAGAGCTACATAATTAAGTATCATTTATTTCTGTAGTGTTTAAGAAGGCTACAGATATGCAATTGCCATTGAAACATTTTTTTTGTAAGCCATGCAACCTTTTACACAAAAGATAATTATGAAATAGCTAACATTCATTTGACCATGACCAATAAATAATTTATGAACTGGGTGTTTGGAATTATGCAAATATTCTAAATACTTTTTGTTGCCTGTACATCTGAGTAAGTATGATGCAGAAGAAAGTGTGCAGTGGATTAATAGATTCAACACTGAAGATATTTGCATTTCTACAGAGTTCCTTTCTTTGCTGGCTCCTACTATCTTTAGTATCATGGCTCAGAAAACAAGCTTGACAATACTGTCTCTAAATGTATTTGAATATCCTGGCATCCCTATTCATCAGCCTCTTTGATGCTTTAAATGTCTTTTGCTTTCTTTCCAGAACTCTTTATGAACGCTCAGAGATATGCTTTTAGTAGTGTATCCAACTATCTTATAATGCATACTAAATGGAGGAGGGAAAGAGGGGTCTTTAAATATTTTATATGTCTGTGATGACCACAGGAGAACTCTATTTGAGTGAGCGGGGCTCAGTGCTGAGAGCCCACAGCCTGCATGTAATACAGGTGTCACAAGCTGTTTACAGCAATAATAGAACCTATCTGCTTTGTACAATTCTTAAGCAAAGTGAAAATCTGTCTGATACTCATAAACTGGTGAACAATTGACAAATATTTGGATTGCCACTGGCATGAATTTACACTAGAAGAAAAGAACTTGTTTGATTTAGGCTTGCAATCTAGTATAAGAAACTTTTTGGTCTTAAAAAAAAAATCACATAATAGTATTTATTTAAAGCTACTGATCAATGTGGGGTGGAGTTATTTATCTGCATTTCATTGCCAATACAGTATTCAGTGATCTCTTGCCAATGGCATATTAAGAAGATCCATTATTACATAGTGTTTGTAAGTGTGTTAGTGCCTCCCCTAACCCAGTGGTTCCTAACCTGTGGGTCACGACCCCTTTGGGTGTCTCATGTCAGACATCCTGCTTATGAGATATGTACATTACACTTCATAACAGTAGCAAATTCAGTTATGAAGTAGGAACAAGAATAATTGAAGTTGAAGGACACCACACTGTGATACACTGTATTAAAGGGTCACATTCTGAAGGTTGAGAGCCACTGCTCTGATGTCTCCCACTAATGAGTTGCAAAACTGACCAAATTCATACATAACATACATCAAAGTACTGTATATACCAGTAGATGAGCCAACCCCATGATGTGGAAGTCCTATGAGTGTTTAATGGTAAGACCAAGAGTGTTCTACTGTGCCAAAAGCTATGGACTAGTATAGGTACTTGAACATTTTTTTATATATAAAAACATCTTCCAGTAATGTTCTGTTACCTCAGAGATATCTGCTATTTTACATCTGTCAAAAAGATCATTTATGCCTTCAGTAATATCGCTGCTTATTTTCCCTGAAGAAAGCAATTGACTGACTCCTCCCTAGTGTTTCATAATCACAGATGCTGAAAAACAATTGTTAAGTTTCACTGTTAAGGCAAACACCTGGCTTTCTGTATCTTTATATTATTTTTTCTGATCACACTCTTGGACATTTTCTTTTTTACCCATCCAATGATCCAATGTTTCCTTGCCCACCTTGCTATTCAGAGACTCCAACCCTCATCCCTCAAATAAAAACTAGAATAGACATGTCAATCTATTTGGCATGGTTATACGATAATACTTGTGTTTTAAAATGCTTATTTAAACAAATCATGTCAACTGCTCTGTGGCAATGAACCCCAGAGTCCCTCTCATTTACCTCTACTTGCCTCTAAGTTAAAAAGGAAAAAAAAAAAAAGAGGATTTTTTTTTTTTCTAGATTAAGAGCTGAATCCTGAGGAAAAGACTGCAGGAAAATCCTCCAGGAATTGATCCTTCTGTTTTACAGAGAATTCAACCTACTTAACGTTAAAAGAATCTGTTTGTTCAAGCACTCCCCTAAGACAGCAGGACAGACAGAGAACCATAGATCCTGCTTACAACATCGACAGTGTATTTTATCAGGAAAGCTATCTATTCAACAGTTCTCTTCAGAAAAATTTTAATGATCTAAGGTCACACCTCTTAAAAAGAATGAGGTCTAGTTTTACATAAGAAGGTCCAACTGCAGGGTTTTATTTTCTTTTTATGCTCAGACCTCACAAACCGAGGCCCACAGTCTTCAAATAGCGCTCCTTGTTAAAATTGAACTCGGAAAAAGGTTACTCTACCTCAGAATTTTAAATAAAGCTTCTACAACAAAGTTCAGTGTTCCAACGCTTTAAATAAACCTGAAATAAAGCAGCACTTTGCTAACGTGTTTAAATCAGCTTCCAACTTTCTATACTCTGAAACATGGCCCAGTGTTTCAGGGGAGAGAAGTGTGGACCTGGGCTTGCTTCTCAAAGTGGGGTCTCGGACCACCTACATTGCAATCACTCATGGGGATCACTAAAAGCAGATTTGGGGCTTGACCCAGTCCAGCTGAAACAGACACTCTGCAGGTGGGCCTTGAACCCCTGCACTAAGAATACAGTCCCTAGATGGTTCTCATCCCCACTGCTGTCTGAGTCCACGTCTGGGCATCCACCATTTCTGCTGAAGGACTGCAGCCAGCATCAAATCTTAACCTCTTGAGTTCTTCAATTTCAATAGACTTGGTACTTTTAAGTTGAACCTTGCCACCGCCAACTCTTTGAAGCCAGGATTTTGCTTAGAAGATTAAGGTCCCTTCAGATACTTTGGTCTCCCTGCTGTCAGCCACCAATAAATAAGCTGGTAAATGCTGGTCTCTCACAGTAACATTTAGTGCTGGTCAACACACCGTTGATGTTAGATGGCTAACATCTGAGCCCTGTAATAGGAAAGGCAAATATAAATAGATTTGAATTGGGGTTGGACAAGAATTTGGCAGACTCAAAAAAAAAAAAAAAAAAAAGACTGCGTGTTAGCGGGGTGGACAAGCAGTGCTGCCAACTGAGAGATCCCGTGGTCCAATGGCTTCCTGACCCCCATTCACACCAGGAGCCCAGGAGCAAAAAGTTCCGCTGGCTTTGTGGACTTGAGCCTTTGGCTATAATTAGGGAGGTTACCACTTTCCCTGGCTTCTTCCATATGCGCATTAGTTGTGTTTGGCTTTAAGCAGCAGTATTTGAAGAGAGTCTGGGACCCATGAGCATTTATTTGAGCCAGTCAGTGGAAAAAATGACAATGTTATCTGGCATAGGATTCAGGTGTTACAAAACCTTTATTAAAATGGAGGAAATTGCACCTATTAGGAAGTGACCCCCCAAGCTACCAAACTTTATTAGGCTGGTGGAGGTGCTCCCCTTTAAAATATACTGTAAATTTCCTCATGTCTTTCATGGTGCTTAAGTGTAGAAATTGGTAATTTCAAATTTTTCAGTCTTATATTTTTATGGCAAATCATTTTGGGCAATCCTGGGAAACACCACTCTGTGACTTGGCATGTCTCAATGAAACATGTTATACGTATCTAGCTTAAAAATAAATTTTGATGAGGGTCAGAGACAGAGTCAACACTGGTGGCAATTTTCCATTTGCAGTGCAAGAGATAAAAGCCAAAAATAAGGCTGAGGGATACCTCTGTATATGGTCCCCATACTTTAAAAGCAATGAGGATTCTCTATTTCAGCCCCAGGTAGAGAGGGGACTGCACAGGCATGAGTGGAACCCTTCTGAAATCTTGTCTGAGTTCAGGCCTGACATCACACATGAAGTGAGCCATGTCTTCCCTCCACAACTCTACATGTCTGCTTTTAAATCAGCACAAGGTATGGGTTGTCCATGCACTGATAAGGAAAGGCAAACTTCTTGATTAAAAATGTATGTTTTTACTTTCTGCCAAAGCAGGAGAGTATTATTTTTAGGATGATCACAGCCACCAACTTAAGTGTGTTTCTTATTTCAGGAGACAGAAACGCACTGTGCTTCTTTAAGAATCTTCTTAGTGCTGGTGTAATGTAGCACTACTATGCACATAATTCATTTTGAAGCACAGTGATGTATGAAAATCTTCAGCATTTTTGACAGAATGAGATTACATATCCACTCCTCTATGCTTTGAAGAAAGAAAACCTTGACTTTGCCTGCCAGAGTTATAGATAATATCTGTGTATGTCTATGTGGTAATTCTCCTGTTATTTTCACTTTAAGGAATAGTAGTTCCTGGGATAATTTCATTCATAAACTGTTCTCTTAGGAGTGTGCTGAAGGGTCAGGAAAAGACACTGAAGATAATCTGTAGTACTGTTGGACACCTTAAGTCAATTTTGTCCCTGCCTTGTCAGTCAGGAAGCTGAGAGTTTGAATGTGTCTGTAGGGACATCTTTGTTCAGGTGCCACTTTTCTCCAGGGTAGGAGTTATTTCAGAGGGCAACATCTTTGGTAGAGATGCAGGAATGTCTTTTCATACCTGAAGATAAGAATAACTACTACCTGGCCCAGAAACTAATCTAAAGAATGCAATCCCACCCTGTGACCTTGCTTCTCAATCATGGACCAGAGATTCCAGATGGATGATATAATCTGCAAGAGAGAAAGTGACAAGAGGGAACTAAAAAAGAAAGAAGAAAAAGGAAAAAAAAAAAACTGTAACAGAGATTCATTGTTTCCAATAGATTGCAAGGCAACTCCCAAATTATAGCAACTTAGCACATAAAATATTAAAATGCTTGTCGAAGTTTAAATCTTGGCTTTAAGAATCCCTGCGGGATAGATTCATCTCTAAAATGAGTAAACAACCACATTCTTCCTGACTTTTTCTTTAACTTGGGAGAATTTTAAATTCAGTCAACTAACACCTTTCCAAGCAGTCACTGGAAACTAGACCTCTTGGCAGGCACACTCTGCCTTGTTGTCCCTACCTCAGGATCTAAGAAGTATCTTTGGAGGCTTGAAATGCAACTTCAAGTAGTCCGGGCTTAATATATTAATATTTCAACTGATTAGCTGCAGGGGACATCGGACAGAATATAACCAGAACATGAAAGTATACACCAAAGGAAGAGACGGTATTCCAGAAAAGAAAAGATAAACATTGTTGGACTACTTCAACATTTAGCAGCCTTATTGCTTTCAAGTCAGTAATATAACAGCTACTCGCAAGTAAGCTTCCAGGCTATAGGGCTGTGTTGTCCAGCATTTTATGCACCCAGTCTATTGCCCTTCAGCACACATTCATGAGGTAAATGACATAGTCCCGTGTCAAAAATAGTCTGGAGGTAAAAATATTGAAACTATGAGTATTTTGGAATTTAATAAAATTGCCTTCAAAATTTTTTTAACCTTGAAAAATCATAGCTATAAACACCATACATTTCAGTTTCAAAGAAAAGCCAACCTATTGCTTGGATGAGTACCGTAGATCTGGAAAATTGCTAGACAACCGGTTTGGGGTATTTCTGGGACTGGAGCTGTGCTGCCACTACTGCTACACAGGCATAATGGGCACTGCTGGTCCTTTAGTTATTGTTATAGCTGCTAGGAGTCTTTTAATAGGTTATTTAGAAAAAAGAAAAGAGGACAATAGGCCCTGGGTGGTTTTCAAATGGGGCTATTACTGGTTTGTTTTCATAGATCGGCAGTACCCCACAAGAGGCAATGTTCAAGAAATAAAATTACAGCTGTATTAACAGCTTCAAATTAGGGGTATTTTTTCAAAACATTGTGTGGGTTTTAGTGGTACAAGAATGAGTGGCTTTAATTGGTCCTTCCTTCTTACATCACTTGAGAAAAACTTATCAGCCCAATGGAAGGAAAAGAGAGCCAGGATAAGAGCCGCATTAATATTTCCTGATTGGGAGTCTTTAAGTGACAAAATTTTACCATGATCCAATTAAACATTTTAAAATTTTGTATCTGGTCCTCTTCAGTAGAGCATATTATGATATCTAAGGGTCCTACACTGGTGGAAAATCTCTAGAAGTTGAATTGCCTTGGGTTCTTGAATTATGAAATGATCTTCAAAAAATTGACTAGCATATTTTGGCTTTGAGCATCAGAAAATACCACAAACAAATATTTGTATAGCTTATAAAACACTCAAGCTGAATATTAAAAGCATCTGTTTTCAAGGAATATAATTATAAAGTACTTGAAGTAAATCAGGAGGCAGGATTCGTAAAACATTAACTATGCTGTAAACAAGCCACTTGACTCATCCAAATACTATGGGTAATAGATGGACTGCTGATTTACAAAGAAATACTCTCATTGACAATCCTAACATCAGAAACCATGACAGCAAGGTCAAATGTTTCCTTAAATCATTCTGGGATGAATAAGGACTGGACCATTTACTAAAGCAGTTTGATATTCATTTTAAAGAAACACGGCAGCAAAAGTAGCCTTTCTGTTTTACCTTTTCAGAGGTATGCTGCTTGTACAATTATATAGTCAAGACCATTACAACAAAGTATGTGTTAATGTTGAATGTTAGAATGAATCTCACACCCATGAACTCTGGCCACAATTAATATGTAAAACAGCATTAGCTCTCCTCTGGAGCAAGATTCCTGTGTGTTAAAATGCAAAGTATTTGGGCATGTAAAAACAATCAAGGTAACTGATTGTGTGCATTATGAAATCTAAAGTGATCCGTACTGACACCATTGTTTTAGGGCAGAAGAATGGCTAGAATTTTTATTCTAAGGTTAAACTGAAACTCAGTTTTTCAAATATTAAACCAAGATTATAAATACATTTTTTCTCACATTTGCATCATGAGACTTAAGCTTGTTATTCTTTCTTTCTACAGTGCAGGCTCCTGGGAGTCCTACAAAATTATCAGGGGCAAAATATTGGATTTGACATATGTAGTATATATATATCCTTGTTGAATTTTGTCCTGGAAGAAAATTCAAACAAGTTTGATATTGTTCTCCTGGGGTCCGAGGAAAGAGTTTGTCTTTTCACAGCCTCAAAAAACAATATTATTTTTCAGAAAGATAGTCAGAAAACACTAATCCTACAGACATATATTAATTAAGATCATGTTACATGCCCCCTTCCCACATACGTGTATTATCTTTGCACGACGTATAAGAAGAGAAAGCAAAAGCAAGACAGGAGAGAGGATGAGAGAAGTAGATGAAGAATAATTAATTTGGGGTAAACAAAAATATCACTAAGGGTGAAGATTGCATGAGTCAAAATCAATGTGACGCTGAGCCGAGCACAACCTGATGCACATGCAAGGAGTGAGTGACAATGATGTAAGACTGAAATAAATAATAAAGCTTTTTATTCTCTTATAAAATTATCACTGTCCTCGCTGGCTCATTAAAGGTCTTCTATTTGGAAGCTGACCTGAGTTCTCTTTACAGATTGAATGTTAAGCCAGTGAACTTTTAGCGAAGCACCCAAGGCTGGCCTTGGGACCCATGACATCTTTGAACTCTGGCTCTTTCCTGGAGCTTGATTAAAGGATTTATTCTGACTGCACAAAGGAAGGGAAAACCTTTAATGAGAAATTCAGTTTCTGTGCTGGAATCGTTGATACAAGAAGGAAAGGGACATAACCGATTAGAAACTCACTAGGCTGCAAAGTTACAGGACTGTGCCATTCCTTTAAAGAAGTGCAGAACTAAAAGTAACCATATAGTTAGGTGTGGAATACTCAAAATGAGCGCAAGGCATGTGGAAAATAATTTTGTAGACACTGTCAATGTGAATCTGAAATTCCCCCATAAATGTTTCCTTCATCAGATTTATTGTGACATAAGACTCAAAACCAAAACATTGTAACATTAAAAATGAAAAAAATATATATCATTTTGAGTTATTTGATGGTCATTTTATTAAAGGAACTTTTTAAGTTTTGAAACATAAGCTTCCTAGGACAGTGTGTTTTTATTACTTCTAAGGTTTCCCTGGTTGCATTCATACACAGAATAACTAAAATTAATCTTACCCAAAAAAGTGTAAAGTTTTTTTTTTTTTTTTTTTTTTTTTTGTGTGTGTGTGTGTGTGTGTGTGTGTGTGTGTGTGTGTGTGTGTGTGCGAAGCATGCCTTCTGGACCCATTGATATGCCATTAGACATGAAGGCACATGGGTTATGGGTTATGGTGTTTGCATTCTTCTCTCCTTAAAGTCAGTTTTCTCAAAATTAAATATATGAGCTGCATATAAAGGCATTCAAGTAATCTGATGCTTATTACTAAAAATAATAAGAAAGTATCTATTATAGTATTTACTAAATAAGATTTAAAACTTAAGTAAACATTTATTATATTATTCTATCTCTCTCCACTAAATCTTTCTAAACCATTCTATACATCTCTTAGATATGATTAAGAATTATCTATATCTACTCAGAAACCATATTTCAGTCACATTTACAATTTCCCAAGAAGCCACTAAATTGCTCACAGAGACATTTTTTGATAGCTGCTAATACAGAAGATGAACTTAGAACCACTTTTTTTTTTTTTTTTATCTCTGTCAAGATTTTAATGCTTTGATCTATTCAGGAAAATGAAGTTCAAATTTTGTGTGAGCTAAGGCTTAGATTGTTGTAGTAAATCTTCAGACACAAAAGGCCTGTACAAAACTGCACAACCCAGTTACAATATTCATAAGCTGCACACATAGATTGGGCCGATTTACTACTAATAATCTATATTTACTTCAAGGCTCTACTCCCCAACTATGAGATCTCTTGCTACTTGCAGCTTCTTCTCCAGGCCACATGGTTCTGTTCCATCTTCCTTCTACCTCCTATTCATCTGTCTTCTTCCTTCCCTTTTTTTCCCCCCGACCCTCTAAAACCTCCAACCCCACCTTTCCCTCCCACTGCCCAATCATACACTCTAGCCTTTATTTGACCAGTTAAAATGGGGAGAAAGCTCACATGAAACCACCGAAGTGTGTGAACCACTCCTTGTAGGGGCAGACCCTTTTGAGGAAGCAGAATTAATATCAGAATACAAACAGCACCTACAGCAGCCCACATTAGGTCACACAGCCTGCTACAGCACAACCCCTGCAGGAGACTTTTGGGTGACAGCTTGTCCCTTTCTTACCTGGGCTGCCATTCTGGCCTATTGAGTTCTTTCCACTGTATGCAAAGGTGCTGTGAGCTCCACCCTGCCGTACTTTATCATGTCCCTTTTCTCTTCCTATGGGTTAGAGATTCAATCTGGTCCACCTGAGACACTCTGCTTGTTACTTTTCTACTCCTTTGTTGAGATGACACTGAAGTCACCAGGCACTCTTTACTATGGTAACTCCTACATGCTGAGCACTTACAGTGAGGAAGGATGTGCTCCAAATAAATCTGTATGTTAATACAAGCAATCTCCACCACTAGGAAATGCAATGTAGAAAAAAAAATGTTATTGTAAATAGTAAGCAGTTACTAGTTCAACTAAAAAATTTAAGCTCATAAATAAAAATATACAGACTTGAGAGTGCATCAGATTAAACGTAATTAACTTTGTTTCAATTGTAGTTAAGAGAGGGAGTTTCACAATCATATTTAATTGTTCTCAGAATTTTATGTCCAAGTCTACTCATTTTTACTATTTTCAGTATTATTCAAATAATTCATTTAGCTGTTTGCTTCAACAAAGACATAAGCTTTCTCTTCTAGCTTTAAGTCATAAGCAAAATCTTTCAGAAGAATTGCACAGATATTTTTCTATGAGAGAAAAGATGCATATGTAAGTGTACAGGTGTACAACGTGTATAAAGTGCATATATCTTGACAATGCTATTTTTGAGATCCTAGATATCATTTATTTGCCATTATGATTGCAATAAAGGTAAAAATATTAAGTATCTTATGCAAGCCCACAAAAGCATTCGAGCTGCAAATTTTGTTGATTTTGTTAAACAACTGAGTCTTGTGAGGTTTCTGAAGAATTCTCACGTAGTCCACTTCTGTCTATTTAAACATTCCTTCTGCTGCCAGCCTCTACTTTTCCTTGGTGGTTACTTTATCTCCCAGCTTTATTACACAAGTATGTCTGTTTGCACCATCTATTGCTAATGTTTACTTTGTTTTGACCATTCTGAATAGAATCTGTCTACATTGGGAAGCATTTTTTCTATTAGTCCATTATATAGTCTTAAGATTTATCTATGTTATTATATGTACTTGTAGCTCAAGGCAATGTATGTTGCTGTATAGTATCCAATTATATGACTATACTTTAATTTTTTTATTGACCCACTAGTGACAATTTGGATTTTTTTTATTTTTACTTAATTTTCTACTATTCCTCATGCATGCATGTGGTATGTTTATGTATGCATGTTTTTGTACTGCTACGGTAACACACATGTCTTGTGCACATGTGTCTGTGTGCATATGTGCATCTGTGTACACACATATGGAAACCCAAAATTGATGTTGAAAATCATGCTTAATTCCACTTGGAAATTACTCAGCAAGGCATAGTCATTTAATCGAACTCAAAGCTCAACATCATGGCTTGCTGTGCAGCCAGGTCTTTCTGAGAGTACTTGTCTGCATCTTTGGAGGCTGAAATTACTGGCAGGCTCCCTTGCCTACCTAGCATTTACATGAATCTTGAGGATCCAAAACTCTGGTCTTCATACTTTCAGAGCAAGCTCTAAAACAACTAAATCCTCTGTCAGCACTATTTTTTTATACACTGTAGTAGTGAAATTCAAGCACATGTAGAAACTGAGACGTCAAGTCACAAAACGACTGTGAAAACTTACAAGAGAGTGGTTTCAATTTTTATCCACAGTTTAATTTCTTTTATATTTATAGTGTCTGGATAACAATAAAATGAAAGTTGAATAGAAAATGTGTGAATAAGATATTTCAAATTAATAAAAATTAAAAATATATTTCTTTTTATATTTTATTGAAATTTTTATGCAATATTCTGATCCTGTTCTACCTTTCCCCAGTTGCTCTCACATTCTTCACATCTTCCTATTTATCTAATTCCATGCACCTTCTCTCTTTAGAAACCAAACAAGCCAGCCAAGATACTGAATTTTAAAAAAGCAGAAAGTAAAAATGCACAAGAAACACACACACACACACACACACACACACACACAAACCATAAAACCCCCAAATCAGAAATCTGATTATACAAGCAAAATAGTAAAGTAAGATTTAAAAAATGCCTGAACAAAGCAATATGAAACAAATAAAAATCTACAGAAATACCACTGAGTTTGTTTTGTGTTGGCTATTTACTGCTGGGCATTGGGCCCATCCCCAATTTTGTTAATATACTTTGGTGAACCTCTGTTAGAGAAAAGTATTTTTTCCTTTGCAAGTGAATGTCATTGGGAATAGACGTTTGGTTAGGCACAAAAATCCACATCTCTCAGTGATAGATTCTAGAATTCCATCTACCTTGGACCAGTGTTGGTTTTGTGCATGGTGCCTCAGTCTCTGTGAGTTCATCTTTGTTTCATCCCTGTTGTATTTAGAAGATACTCTTTCCATGATGTCATCTATCCACTGTGGCTCTTACTATCTTTCGGCTTGTTTTTCTGCAAGTTCCCTGAGCCCTGAGGCTGGAGATTTGATGAAATCATACCATTTGGGACTGAGTGTTCCAAAATCTCTCACTCTCTGTACATCATCCAGTTATGGATTTCTGTGTTCACTTTATTGTAATGAACTCATAAATAAAAACAACTTACACCCAGACTAAGATAGCCTTCCAAACACAAACTTTCTCAGTCCTAAGGTTTATGCACCTCAATGAACTTCTGTAGCATGAGAACAGTCATTCTAAAGTCATTGATTTGTGCTTAGGGTTTTTCACTTTTAAACTCTTAATTGCATTTTTATTCTCTTATCCACCTCTGTGGGTGGGTCATGATGGAGGTGAAACTTGACACACAGTCAGCTGCCTATTCTCTTTCATAATTGACAGGTCCTTCTGTCTGCATTCAGTGTCTTCTCATCACCTAGCACTGCCCTTTCCCAGCCTCCTTTATCTGGGTTGTACTGTTCCTACATTTACATCTGTGTACATTATAGGTCACAGATGAGGAAGAAGATGCAAGGTTTTTTTTTTCTGAGTTTTAGTGACCTTGCTTAATTTTATACATCCTAGGTGCATCTATATTCATGCAAGTTTAATTTTTCTTTTGGGTAAAAATAATACTCTATTTTTTGTATGGATCAGATTTTTATTATCCATTTACCAGCTGATGGGTAAGTACATTTTTTTCTTTATTCCCTTCCTATAGTAAATAGAGCAGCAATAAATAATAAATTAATTTAAAATTTATAAATAAAATATATGAAAATATCATTTAAAAGAGTGGACAAGGAAGATTTATACCTACACTTTCCTATTCCTGCTTAAGCCCCTTGTCTCCTCTTCAGACAATCAATTCAGCAACCTGTAACAAACCATTCTTTATAAATTCTTCATGCCCATAAATCATATCTTAATGTATTTAGTTAATTAGTTTATTTGTTGTGTGGGATGTATGAGTTTGGTGTATATGTGTGTGTATGTTTTCCTATTTATATGTGTGTTTCTTGTATACGTGTATGGGTGGGTGAATGGACCACTACATTAATGTGGAAGTCAAAGGACAATTTTGGGAGTTGGTTCATTCTTTCCATCATTTGGGAAATGCAGATGAAATTCTGGTTGTCAGTCTTAGTGACTAGTGCCTTTACACGCTTGTATATCTTCCAAACCCCAACAAATCATGTTTGGTTGTACTTTAATGTTTCATAGTTAGGCTCAGCTTATAGGATAACTAAGCAACAAAAATTATGTCCTTCTAACTAAGCAAAAAAAAAAAAAAATTACTTACCTTCTCATTTATATTCATTCTTCACATATTCACAGTAACCCAGGAATAACATGCACATCCAAAGCTAATGTCAACATGCTCACACTTCTAAACACAATAAATAAATAAATAAATAAATAAATAAATAAATAAATAATAAAAAAAATAAATGAAAGGAGACTCTGGAGATGTTAGTTATGAGCGCAGATGAAGAAAAAGGTGAATCTGGTCAAATTATAGTGCATAAATTTTCAAAGAAAACTAATAAAATAACCATAAAGTGCATAAAATTTCAAAAAAAACATAAAATAACCATAAATTTAAACAATAACTATTTTTTTCAAATTTGTGTGTAATATGTAGCGTAATGAGGAGAATGACCGACATCTGATTTTTACAATGAGACGTTAAGTGGTACGTTGCTCACTAGGTAACAGACAAGGTTAATCACTTACAGAGCTCTTCAGCAGTGTACTGACAATTCTTGGGGTAGTACAAGAATAAGAGGGTAGAAAATAACTGTCCCTGTTCACAGATAATGTGAGTATTTGTGCTACCAATACTAAAGACTTGGTGGGAATAAAATCTACTTAAATTACCAAATCAAATTAGTAAATCTTATGATAAAATGTTGATGCAGAGATCAACTCATTTCTCCGTATTCACAGTAAGTGATTGAAAGTGTATTCTTTTAAAAACACTACTTGAGAGAGAAAAGGATGAACCTTCAGCTGATAGAAGCACTTGCTTTCAACTATGAAGATAGGAGCTTGCATTCCAGCAAGTATGCGAAAAAGTAGTGTGGCTGTGTGTGCCTATAATCTCAGCACTGAGCAGCAGGGGCAAAGATTCTGAGAGCATGCTCAGCAGTTCAGTAAGAGACCCTATCACTCCATTAAATTATAGAAAAAAACACAGCACGCTGTTCCAATTTCAACATATATATGTATGGATGTGCACTTCCACAGATTAATGTGCACATACATGCACACACACACACACACACACATCAATACATATAGACATTTGCACATCCACATACAATATTTACAATAACTAAAATGTTTAAATATCAATTTCACTGACAGCTATAAATTTTCCTGATGTGAGTTAAAGAGCCAAAAACATATCCATGTATTAAAATATTTAAATCTGAAACAACTCTCCTCAATTGAAATAAACTTAATATGATCATTTATACACTGGCCCTTCCTATTATGGCAAGTTTTTCACTACATTTTAAAGATAAAAGCTACTACAGTCATAGCAGCTTGAAAGGGAAGAAAGAAAAGAGAAAACTTCAATCATTTAAAAATAGATGGAAAGGTGCTCAAATACATCTGCCATGAAACCACAATAGGAAAGCAGTGTAATACTGCCATATAGAAGTACAAACAAAGTTGGTGAAGGTGAATAGTATTCAGAGTAGACGCTATCGTGCAGATAACTGACTCCTGAGCCAAAGCATCAAAGCAGGTGCAACAGAAAAGAACATCTCTAATAAATGTCGCAGAAGACAAGGAGAATTAATATTCTACTCCGTACAAGACACCAAACTATTTGTGACAGATTGTGAGTTTAACCAGCAGAGATAAAATTATGAAATGTCTGAGATTATAGAATATTTCCATAGCCCGAGTGTAGGAAAAAGACAGCACAGAAGGAACACAACCAATTCCTCATCTCCTTTGCCAGATATAATCTTTCCTGCTCTTCAAAAGACACAATTCAGAAAATTAAGGTGAGAGAACATATTTTCTGAATGTGAATCAGACAAGGGATTTGCATCCACAATATATGCTTTCATAAACACCTACAACTTAGCATATTCATGCTATTTGTAGGTATTTCTCTCAAAGAAGCTTGTGTGTGTGTGTGTGTGTTCTAAATATTTAAACAAATGCAAACCAAACTTAAAACAACCCAAATGTCTAGCAAATGAGTCAACATGTGAAGTTTATTTTTGTAAAAGAATACTACTCAGTAGTAAAAATAATATACTGATAACTACTATATGACTATAAATATTGTAAGAAAGAAAAACTAACATGCCCAAGAATACTTACTTTAGTATTTCATTCATTTATTAAAACATGTACTAATTAATCGTTTCTTCTTGCTGGAGGTAATGTAAGCTATGCAGTTGAATTGACCAGTTACAAGAGACATGGTTAAACTATCCAATATAACTTGAAGGGTCTTTAACAACACTGATAGTCTATGATTATTTATTTTTAAAAAATTCAATTTCTTAATCTTTAAATTCCCTGAACTAGTATAGGAATGCACACAAATTGTTCTGTCAGTCACAACTGGAATTGGAATAAATACTTAAAATATCATTTGGAAGGATCACCAGGGTATTGATTTATTAAAAATGATAAATAACTGAAGATTAAAGGGTGCAAAGCCACCGTGCAAACAGGTTGGCTTGTACTGCATAATGACTATGCCAACACATTCATTATTAAAGGGTCAAATCAAATCTCATTGGAGAATGAGAAGCTAGAACCATGGTACCTGCCAAAGAGAACAGAGTTGTCTAGCCCCTAAGGAGGGAGTTTCCTATTGCATCTTAAATTAGTGTTTTAGGCTGTATATACTATTAGATAAATTAGAAAAAAATTCCAAACTTTTGTGTAGACATACCTTTCTTCAATGAATGGTCAAAGCTAAAAAATGGAGTATTTCAGTAATTTTCAGATGTTTTCATACTATTTCCAAATCAAATAGTGGTTACTTAGAATTGGTTCTCAATGTAGAATCTTAGACTTTATCAATGAATATTTTATGTCAAGCATCATTTAAATAAATTGGTTTATTTTACACTTAAACTAAGTTCTTTGCCATGGAACAACATATATTGGCCCTCTCAAAAAAAAAAAAATAAAGAAAGGAGAGAGAGAGAGAGAGAGAGAGAGAGAGAGAGAGAGAGAGAGAGAGAGAGAATGGTTGTGAATATCCTCCATATTTCATTATCCTATGATATACCCACCCACATCACTGAATCGTTGATAAGGGCATAAGAAAGTCTTTAAAGGAAAGGTCATGTTCATGTGGTGATTGTTAATGTTTCCAAAATTCTCAATTTATTTTAAGATCCCAAATTTTATCACTGTCAATAAAGAGTTTAAGCTATTTCTTTTTCTTGAAATAGCTGGATCATCCTATTCAAGACATGTGCCAAAAGCTCATGGCTTGCTAACTGCAATGTGTTTACCACTCATGTTTCCAGTACCACAGTCTTCTTTGAACCTGCAAATCAAACAGATACACAACAATGTTTGCTCGATCCAGCAGAAAGTCTCATATGTGCTGTCCATTTTGTCATTGTCAGTACTGAACCTTAAGAATGGAGAAAGAGTCAAGTCATCATCTACACTGCCTCACACACACTGTTAAGAAAAATGAGTTCTTTTCTCATTGTGATGTTTGCAGCACATTGCAGAGGTTTAACAGGTTTTAAAGGGTGATGCTGTTTACTAAAGTTTTGAAGTGAAAACCCATGTTGAAATATAATCTTCCTAGTGAGAAAATTAGTAAACAGAAACACAATCTGATTAACTTGCTTAGAGTGGAATCTTTGAGAGATCATTAGAATTAGTCAAGATCATCAGGGTGGAGGACCCCACATGACAGAATATCAGCAGTTTTGTAAGAAAAGGAAGAGATGCCAGGGAACACATATATATGGTAGTGTGATACCCTGAGCCATGCCCAGATTCTGCCAGTGAGGACCTCAGCAGGTATGAATCCTCAGCTTCAGACAGAAATTCTAAGCTAACTCTTTTCTTTATAACTTACCTAATCTGTGGAAGTGTATAATTAACACCAGAAAATTGGCAACATAGTAACTACTATTTTAATATAATTTTGAACTTTCAGTCATCCACAAATACCTGAAAGACCATCCAGTGGTTTACACAAAACATGTTCATACTAAGAAAAAAATAACTGATAGATGATAATGATAAATGATAGATTATAGACATGATCAATAAGTAGATGATAGGTAGGTAGGTAGATAGATAGATAGATAGATAGATAGATAGATAGATAGATAGATAGATAGATGGATGGATGGATGGATGGATGGATAGATAGATAGATAGATAGATAGATAGATAGATAGATAGATAGATAGATAGATAGATGATAGATAGCTAAAGATAAATAGATGATAGATGATGAACAGACAGTTAAAAGATATCATTTAGATCTGTTTCATAAAGCTACATATAAACAGATCATAAATCCCTATTCACTCTCAACTTGTTTTCTTTTTTAAAAAGTCTTTTTATTTTCCCTTAAAAAAATCAGAGGACACTATTTCCATATAAACACATTTATATGATAAGAAGACAGATATTCTGTCACTGTGTTTCTCAGTAGTACAGAGTACAAAGCTATCTTGAAGAAGATACTCCAATTGGTTTCCCAAAATATTTAGCAAAATATTACTGTACTGTTGGCTAACATTACTAGTGAAACTAGTTACCTCACCTTAATGAGCAGTGACTATGCAGTTCTACCCACAGCAATATCTAACAGCTCCTCCGTCATAATCACACTGTAAAGGTCTCGCCATGACCTACCCACGTGTCCAATACCATATTTTTTGAGAAATATTTCACTTCATTCTGCATTCTTTTGAGTGCATTATATGTGGGACAGATATACAAAGGGAAGGGACATTTTTCAGAAGCCTTTAAAAATACAGTCATTGCTTAGATCTATGGCTCTTCCACTAGGACAGAAGACAGTCACCATGACTGCTCCTAACTTAACATTATATTTTCTGGGTCTCTTGATTGGTCTGTTTTCTTGAGATTTGTCTGTTTTTGCCAATGTCTCTCTCTCTCTGTCTCTCTCTGTCTCGGTCTCTCTCTCTCTCTCTCTCTCTCTCTCTCTCTCTCTCTCTCTCTCTCTCTCTCTCTTATGAATGGTTGTAGTATGTATCTTTATTTCCAGTAAAAGTTTCTGCTTCTTCAGGCATCCCTGAACAATAAAGATGAACAAGAGGGTAAATTGAAGAGTGCCTGCTCTGTTCCCCATCAGCTCTCATGGGGGACAGGGAGACAATGTGCCAGACAGTACATTTGTCCAGAGACAGCAGAATCCTTGGATGTCCACTATCTCAGGTTGTAAATACTGCAAAAAATAAATAAATAGTCAGAACTCACCAGCCAAGCAATGGCTGTTTGGTGGTCGTCGGGATCTCCAAACCTCCAATTCTTGACTATAGGTTCAGAAGGGAGCAATCAGGAGTTTTATGAACAAAAATATATTATTATTTTTTAATTCTATGTCAAGAATTAAGATATCTTAAGAGCTCAAAAATCAGTTTAAAATGCCTTGCTTCACTGAGTGCTCAGATGAGGCAGACCCAGAATAAAGATCTAACAATGAGACTAGAAGGGAAGAAAACATATGTGAGGTGTGCCAGAACTGAGACAAGGGATGGAATCTCTCACAGAAGAATAGGTCTATGACAAAGCTGGTAGAGGAAGTATTCCTTCTTCCACTGTTGAGAGGTGACAGATCTCTGATTTCATTTCCTTGACTGAGAAAGAAAAAAGCTTGTTCTGCATAGACATGTAGTTATTAAGGTAACAGAAATAATAGAACAAACACACTTCAACACTAGTGGCCTGGGACTATATGAAAGTAAGCCATGGAATAATTATCTTCTTCCCAGTATTCAGGGACTGGGGCTTCTTTCTCTTGAGATCAAGTTGCACAGGGCTTCTATGTCTTAAACTCTGAGTTGGAAGGTAGGAATAGTCTATAGGACAAATCAAGGAATTTTGTATGAATCTACTCCAGAAATATGACACAGAATATATTATATGTGTCCACATTCTTTGATTATAATGTAGTATTGTGAACACATCTAACTGCGAGCACATGGGAAAAACAGGAATCGAACTAACCAGTAACCAGTTCACCACACTATAAATATCAGTATTGTCTTTGAGGTCATTTCATCAGCTATAAAATGGAAAATTTTGATTTGTGCATACAGAATGAGCATTCAAAAATATTAAGAAACATAACATTTTTCTATATTTAGAATTATAGAATGCCAGGCTGCAGTGGTGCACACCTTTAATCCCCGCATTCAGTTGGTAGCAGCAGGCAGATCTCTAAGTTTAAAGCCAGCCTAAACTACAGTATGAGTTTCATTACAGCCAGGACTTTACAGAGAATTCTTGTCCTTATTTTTTTTAATAATTTAATTTTTATTCACATTACATCCTGATCGCAGCCCTACCTCCTCTCATCCAGTCCTGCACTTATAATTTCCTCAGCCTATTACCTGATCTTCTCCTCAGAAAAGGGGAAGACCTCCTTGGGTACCATCCCACCCTGGGACATCTAGTTCTAGCAGGACTAAACATATCCTTTCCAACTGTGGCCCAATTAAGGAGTCCAGGTAAGGAACAGACAGCAGAATCAGAGTCAACCCAACTCTAGTTATTAGAGGACCCACATGAAGACCAAGCTGTGCATCTGATACAAATGTATAAGGGTTCTAGGTTCAGCCTTGCATGCCCTTTCACTGACAATTCAGTCTCTATGATCCCCCATAGGCCTAGGTTCATTCTCTTGTGGTGTCCTTGACCCTTCTGACGGAGTCAGTTCTATCCTTCACTGTTCAACAAGACCCCCTGAGCTCCAACTGATATTTAGCTGTGAGTCTTCACATTTATTTCCATTCAATGCTTGATGAAGCCTCTCAGAAGACAGTTATGTTAGGTTTCTATATGCTAGCATAGATGAATATCATTAATTGTGTCAGGGGTTGTCTCTCTCACATGGGATGGGTCTCAATTTGGGGTAGAAAACCCTGTTATTAAACAAATATAAGAGTAGAACTATAGACAAATATCATATATTCATATTGAGTCTCTCAATTGAAGTAAATGACCAAATTATTTTAAAGAATTTTTTCATTACCTTAACAAGAAAAGTTGGAGATTGCAATGACTTAAGTAGGTTTGGTTCCTGAAGACCCATGTGTTTGAATGCTTGGCCCATAGGGAGTGACACTATTAGGAGGTGTGTCATTGTTGGAGTACATGTGACCTTGATGGAGGGCTCCTAGTGTTCAAGCTCCACTTGGTGCAGAAGAGATACTCTTTCTAGCTGTCTGCAGAAGAGAGACCTTCTTCTCCTAGCTGCCTTCTGGTCAAGATGTAGAACCCTCAGCTCTTCCTGGATGCTACTTGACAAGGTAATATGTATGTTTCTTGACAAGGTAATAGTGGACTGAACCTCTGAAACTGTAAGCCAGCCCCAATTAAATGTCGTCCTTTAGAAGAGTTGCCTTGGTCATGCTGTCTTTTCACATCAGTAAAACCCTAACTAAGTAAGAGGTACCGTACACTTGCTATACTTTCACATTAGCTATTAGATCTAGCTCTTCTTTCATTCATTGCTTTGCTACATTCACTAGAATTACATTATTTTTGATGTATAATGAATGTATAAAGAATATTTCTAGGAGTTTCTTCACTTGAGTATTTTTATTCATTATTATGTGTGCATACTAGATATTATGTCAAAGCTCTCTATTATAAGTCTTTTAGGCACTTATACTGAAGCAAAGTTTTCTTAGTGACAACTTACAGATGACTATGTAGGAACAGACCCTCATCTGGACCAATCAAACACTTAGAATGGGCTCCTGAAGAGGGTCAACCAGCTTAGACAACAGTAGGCACTTCTCCCCTTTCATTAGGTTCCTGTAAATAATGACAACAGTGCTGTTGCTTCAGAATAAATGCTGTCAACAGTTCTGGAATGGCAGGTCCCCCAAGATATATCTCTCTCTCTCTCTCTCTCTCTCTCTCTCTCTCTCTCTCTCTCTCTCTCTCTCTCTCTCTCTCTCTCTCTCTCTTCACAGTGCCTAATCTGGGTTAGGAGATTTTTACCCTTAGTGATCACTTTGTCATTATTCCAGCTCCTAGGATATTCTTTTGGTAATGCTCAGGGAAACTGCCATTCCACTATCAGAAGAATTTTTAAAAATAGCTAGCAATAATATAAAGGAATATGGAATGTTATGGTTTTTCTTAAATAAGAATTCATACTTCATTGTAACTGAGGAGAAACAACACTTAAATAACTTATTAGCAACTATTGAAAAAACAGATAACCTACAATTAATTGGTATCATATTGAATCAATCTCCTTTCTACGTATCAAAATATATTCCTTTAAATTCCAAAGATGTTATATCATAGATATTCCTTTAGTAATGGCAGTATGTATATACAAAAAAAAGTACTATAAGAAATTAATTAATGCTGAACAGAATTTTGCAAGAACATGTAAAAGACGAGCAGCCTCTTTTTTTACTTTCTTGTTTTTTCTTGTTCCTAACAACACTCGATTTCCGCTGCTTCTCCAAGATTCCAGTTTTAAGCCTTATCAAAAGATGCCAACATATCCTAAAATGCAAGACTGCGTTGAACTTGGAGCTCCTCATTTCTTCCTTGTCTTTCAGGTATTTAATGTCTTTTCTTCCCCTAGCTGCCAGTTACATTGAATTGTTCTGAAATGCGAATGGTGTGTGTGTGTGTGTGTGTGTGTGTGTGTGTGTGTGTAAATAAGAGCTATTATCAACCAGGGCAACAATAAGAACTTCATGCTTGTCATTTAGTAAAACCTGCTTTCTGAGCCCTGTCAGTCATGAGCCTGTATACATGAGCTTCTTGGTTGGAGCAATACTGCTTTATGGTAGCTTCTGTTTAGGAATTCATGTCACTGTTTGGCATTTATGTAGTTCATCTGTTACGAAGTCAGAGGAAGAAGAAAAGGAATATGAAGGAATGAAGATTTTGAGGGCAAAGAGGGAAATAAGAAAGGGCTCTGGGTTGTGAAATAACAATGCCTGTCATGTGGCAGCAATAAAGCACAGACACAACTCCTCAGTTCAAGCGAGGCACAACCGAACAAATGCAGCCCACGCCCATCCTGATGATCTGGGTGGCCGAGTGCTGGCACAGCGTGCAAGCCGCATGAAATCCTAGTCATTACCATCTGCATGAGCCTTTGTCGCTCTGTAACACATGCAACAGTGCATGCCACTGAGTTCAAATCACCTGAAACACAGAGACTGAGAGAAGGACCATATGACTGAAAAGCAAACTACTCAGGATCTAAGCAAGGCTGACAGGCCTGTGCATGACTCAGACTGTAGGTCCAAATACATTCCGAAGTTCAGATATTTATCCAAATCTGTCTACTTGAAGCTCTTGCATTTTATTGGGAAAATAGCAGCGACCACACTCTCTGGCATTCTGAAGTACCTTGAGCTTCTTATTGTTTCAAATCACTAGAAAACCTTACGTTTAGGATTGGAGGTTCAGAAATAAACATTTTTGAAACATATAGACAAAAGTGCTGAAATTAACTTTCACCCCTTTCTGAGAGACTCTAGGGGAGGCAACATGAGTGACATTTTCTCCTTGTAATTGCTGAAGAGGAAGTGGATGTTTCTAGGAATTCTTTGGAACAAGCGCCTTATGCATACCGAGGGGTACATAGGTAGAGGAAAGCAAGAATGGTTCGCTGCGATTCAAATCTCATTCTTTTCACTCTGCTTCCTTCCTTCGGGAAGGAATGTGAGACTAGAATTTTTGTTGTGGAACCATCCTTTAAATGATAAAAAAAAAAAACCCTAACATATCAGCAAAATAGATGCTATGTGCTTTAATATTGATGTTTTAATAATTTGATAGTATAGTAGACTATGTCTTTGAAACAATAAGTTATGTGTGACTAACAAATCAATTGACATCAGACTTTATGTTATGGCTACAACATAATATTCATAGCAGGTCTAACTACTTGGACATAAATATTTATCCTACATTCAGGTTTGTATATTTATTCATTGTTTAAAACACAAAGTTCAGCCAATAGTTGAAATAGTATACCAATTGAAGCTAGAATTATCCATATAGTGCATTCATACTAATGACACCAGCAATAAGAAGGCTGTGTAATTACTCACAATGACCATATTCTTGAAAGGTCTTCATGCATACTGTAAGTGAATGTCACATAGGTACTTCCACAGAATGTAGAGAATGGAAGACTGCCATGAGTTCAAGGCAAGTCTGGTCTACATGTCTACATGGTGAGTTCCAGACCAACCTGAATTGCAAAGCTAAACCTGGCCTCTAAATGAAAGCACACAATACACTCTTAGAAAACTTGATTAAAGAATAGTTTAAACGCTTTATAAACTAGTATACAGCCAAACTTTCCTTCTGAACAGTGTGTGTGCTCATTTCAAGAATCACCTTGCTACTGTGGGAACAGTACTGAGATTAGTCTGGCTTTTGTATATGGGTAATGCATAAATTAGGTTCCTCCTACTTTCAGGTGCATGCTAGAGGGAGGAGCCATGGTATACAGCAAATAAATAGTTAAACCGACCAACAGGAAATATTGAGGTGGTTATGGTAATGTTTGATGTCCTGATATTAGTACTAGTTCCCCACATTGCAACTTTAAAGTTAATGCATGCATATTAGTTACATCTCGGAAAATATGTTTACAAGTTTTCAAATAACTTCACTGTTACAATTCAGATTCTTCTATCTCACCACCAGAAGCACAGGGCCCATCCCTCTGTTTCGTCCACCTTAGAAGCTTCAAACAGAGCAGAAGCAGCAGGCTTCTTATTACCCCATTCATCTCTCTCAATCAGGTAAGAACTCACCATATTTGGACACCAAAATCATAAACATCATACAGACTAAATAATGTAAAGTGGGATGATCCCATATGTGTGATATATACTGATGTTTGGCTGCTCAATTACTTCAAGAACTGTATGTTTCCTCAAGATAAATGTCATCTGATTTTTTATTATAAAAGTCAGGGTTTTATTCTACTACCATTTACTGGGTTAAAATAAAAGACAAACAAGAATGTTCCTATGTCCCATGGAGAATGCACACGTCTGTGGGTGGGTGTCTGTCTCCAACACACACACTCACAGCAGCTGAATCTTTTGGTATCAGTGTTTCCCAGGGACTTGCTTTTTTTCTCAGTCTCAACTTTTTTTTTTTTTTAACTCCTGTCAATCTGATGAGGTGGGGAAAACGAGGCTTGAACAGAAAACAAAACTGAAGTTACAGACAATCAAGAAAGATTGATTGACCCCAGACTATCAAGTAAGTGTCAATAACAAGGGGCTACTGGGCTTCTGCACTGTTTTTCTCCAGACAGTTAGTCTCACATCAGTCAAACCCCAAGATAACAATCCATCATGGAGTCAAAGTGGCGAACAACTGTGTGGTCCTTTGATAAGAGACAGTGTCACAATTTGTCTCCTTCCCTTCCCACAGATTGCCCCAAATAGGGTAAGGCTATGTTACAACAGCTGCAAAGAGCCCAGCAGCATTCCTTAGTGTGGAAGGAATTCTTATGAAATACATGCAGTAGATATGTAAGCAGCCTACAGAAATATTTAAAACCAGTGACTCTTTACTCACATTTCACGTTGAGTTTATTTGCTCTGTTCTTTTAAGCATCATCATTAACAAACCAATTGTTTGACCAACTGGCAAGTTGGTTGTGTTTTAATGAGATAATAGTGACTATCTCCTGAGTGTCACGATGCTGTCTCTAGACAATATGAGGAATATTTTAAACCTGTGCCTGAAACACATTGCCTTTTGTCAAATCCATACTGGGATGTATTATAGATAATTTATTTGTTTACATGTTTGATAGACCATCTGTGCTAACCCTGTTCATCCTGCAAAATAACACCTCAGCCTAACCAGAAATTCCAAAGAATGTTTTTTAGGTCAACGTGACAGACATTATGGTTAGACATGTTGCATAGATATTATAGAACCAACCAATAAATTGAGTTATTACCATTAAAAATAATACTCAGTAGTCTAAAAAAATGTCACACTGGGACATTTTATGCCTTCAAATATGCTTCTAAGGATTATTTAAGCATTTAAAGAACAATATTTAATGGAATAACATTATTTTCCCAAGGCTGAAGTTCTTTTCTGAGAAGATACAATTTCTTATATATGTTCAACAACATTCTTTAATGTCATGTTGCTTTAAGGACATTGGTGACATAATCCATTTGCAGAACTATAAGAACCAACTATATAAATCAAAATATCTAGTATCATTTTCATGGAGAGTGTACAGGAAGGTGGCACAATAATGCCCGTGAAAATGAGTCTGACAATAAGACAGGGCCATCAGAAGGGAGGAGAAAGTCACTGACCAATAAGAAAAGAACCAAACAAGTGGTTTGCTCTAACCAACATCTGGTTTTGGGTCAATCCTATTGGTCCTGGTTGAGTACAGTTAAAATCAGGCCAAACTGGATTCAAATTCTACTTTAGGAAGCTGTACATTTTATAAACATCAGATGATAAAGAAGTGCCGACACTGTCTCAACATTATACTGCCTTATCTGCCCACAGAGGAAGTATTATATATTTCATGAAAATATAGAAGCAGTAAAGAAGATAAATAACCATATACAAAACATTATAAATATCAACTACTATACTTTTTCTTATTTCTTTGCTTTGTATTTTAATTAATAAACTAAGGTTACATTGTGTTTTCTGAACTGCTACTTGCAATGAGATTTTTAAAATTATCTAATTGTCTTGTGCCTCATGGAGGTCATGAGTCATTCTCAGAAGGTTCTTGAGAATCCCATTTTCTGCCTTGATGAGAAAGCCAACTCTACTTTTCAAATTTCTGAACAAATTACATGTATGCAATTTAGACGAGCCATTCCAATAGACTAGTCTAGCCCAATCTGTTAGGAAATGTAATGAGTCCCACTTTTGTACTATATGAGAATAGAGCCACATTCAAAGACCACAGAATAAATGATATCACAAGGCATCTAATTAAGACCCTATAATTGTGTTCATGGTAATGTATGTGAAATGATTTGTTAGCAAATTGTCCCAAATAAAAGGTGGTTTCAACCTGGAAAAAATGCTAGACTTGTGCTTTTCAACATTTGTGCCTCCAAACGCATCATAAGAGTCTTCATTGAACTGCCTTTTACTCAGGCATGTTAATTCCTTGGACTTTACAAATTCTAAACAAAGAAGTTGTCAAGGTTCTTCTATAACAATATACAATTAGAGACTATGCTAGATGGGAAATTAGAATTTAATTTGTCTTTATTTTTTGCTCTATTTGTTTCAGGAAAATATCTCTAGACAAAAATTACACTAATGTCATGGTGCTGGGTCTTTTCATACAGTCAGTAGAATCTGACCCCTGACAGTGCCATCAGGACAAAAGGCCTTGTTGCAACTAAAGAGAAAGTTTCTTTTATTATGATCCAATGAGAAAATGAAGTCTATATTCTGTGTTGCAGTATTACATAAGCATGTTCTAACAACATCTTACCAGCAAGCTTTATTTAATAGAGTATTTTTAAATGTGGATAATTATGAAACTGAGGTCAATTCAGCTATTAAATAGAAATTATCAATATTAAAAATGACAGATGCATTGCGATGTCCAGGTCAAAAGCTTTCTCATTTATCCTGAGTGATTTCCCCCACATACCCACACCTATAAGTCCACACACACATGCACACACATAGACACATGTCTCAGTATACAATTATATATATGGCAATAATTTTGAGTATTGCTTAGCATGTAAAATAGATGATAAAGCATGGCTGCTCTACAAAGTGACTAAATAGTCATGTGGGACCATCCAGCGAGGACAGGCTTAGGATGACACAATTTGAGAAAGATGTGCTTTAAGACCATATTCTATTTTTAGCCAGGTTTTTTTTTTTCTAGACAGATGTTGAAAACCCATAAAGAGGATTTTAAAAGTGTTATTACTGGTAAGTTATTGCACCCTTAATGTGGACCGTACTGTGCAATAGAAGCTCCAGGAAAACATCTTTTCTTTCTGTCTCTTTTTCTCTCTAAACTTTATTTATAGCCTTGCAAAAGACTAGCATTCACATAACCCGTCTGTGCAGGCATGCCAGAAGATTAATGATATCGCAGTGTTCTTGAGAACAAAACTGTGTCTACCACGGTGTTGAATAATCTCCCCTTTCACACATTAGAAGTGAGATGAGGCCTACTTTGGAGAGCAAGGACAATGTGTCACAGAGAGCGGCTTGGCTTACAGACACGCCTGTATTGCTATCCTGAGTCTCAAAATGTTTTCCTGCATTTTAGCTTAGGAAGAAGAAAGCTTTTATCACCACTACTTCTTCAAAAATTTACATACAGCCTCAAAATCTGACTTTTCTAACATGTTTTTCCCAATCTGTCGCTAGTAAGAATTGAGAACTCACAGAGAGTTGTGCAATGCGACCTCTTATCTCAGCTCTTCTCAAATTTGGCTAGGAAGACCAAATATTATTTAAGGAGTTAATGTTTTGGGTAGAATGCATTTTGTTAAAGCTTCCCTGTTTTCTCATTTTCAGACAATAGTACAAGCCATAATTTACAGAAATCTTCCCCACATCATGTAACACCCCCATAGGATTAACATACTGTATCTCCTGTCAACCTCCCAGAAGTTCCTTGCTATTGTCAACCCCTGAATGGATATTTTCTGCTTCATATGATCTATGGCTCACTGAAGATATTTCCTCTAATAAAAAACCCACAAGCACATTCAGAATTGGAGTCTTAAAGCCACATTCTAAAGAACTGAAAAACTGCCCTCCAAGCTACATATTTAATATAAACATTTACTCAACCTATGGAACATATTGATTGATTTTTATGTCTAGGCATTTTATTATTGATATTCAACTATTGGTATATACTAGAAATATATACCAATACTTAGAACTAAATAGAAAACACAATTCTTACTTCCAAAGTGTACTAGAATCATAAAGAAAAATTAAGACCATCAAGGCTTTAGTCATTCAGAATTGTGCACAGCTGTTTAATGGAATGTGCAATATTTAAATAAACTTGCATTTACACACTGTTAAAATTCACATAAGTATATATAGTAAAAGTGACATTTCTCTTAATTTATGTTATAAGAATGTTAGTATTAATTTTGATACAGATTTTTATGATTCATAACACTTCTGTATGGACATATATTCTTGAATCCAGAAATTTTGCTGTAGTTCTCCACTGAATAATACATTTAGACTTCAGTGAAAAAAGATTTTTAAAAAAAGAGTAAAAAAACCAAGCAAACAAACAAACAAAAACAACTAAAGTAGGGGGCAAGGTGCCTTAGCAGATAAAGCCTTTGCTGTCTAAATCTGATGACCCCCAGACCTAGAAAGAGAAAAGCAACTTTTGAAAGTTTTCCTCTGACCACGTCCCTCCATGGACACACATGCTCATCCTAAATAATAATAAAATGTAATCACAAAATAAAGTAGCAAAGTGACACTGTGTAGTAAATGAATGATAGGGCAACCTCTTCAAAAAAATTATGTTAGTCAAAGGATGTAACTTCATAATGCAAAAAAGTTGAGAAATGTATCAATCAAATATATATATATGTGTATATATATATACATATATATATATGTATATATATATATATATGTATATATATATATATACATATATATATATGTATATATATACATATATATATATGTATACATATATATACATATATACATATATATACATATATACACATATATGTATATACATATATATACATATTTGAGCGATGCATATATATATGTGTGTGTGTGTGTGTGTGTGTATACAAATTTTATGTGGATAGAAAGGTAGATAGCTAGATACATAGCTAGATAGATAGATAGGTAGATAGATAGATAGATAGATAGATAGATAGATAGATATATGTAGATATAATTTCTACATAATAAAACTCATTTACTGCCCAAGACTTATTAAGCAATTCTGTAATTTAGAATATATATTTGGACAGCATAATGAAAAACAAATAAGATGGCTTTCAAGTCAGTGTTTTCATTTTGAGCATACTCTCTTACCTGAAACAACCACTGATAAAGTGTGTTAAAATTTTACTTTCTTTGTTACAGAGAGCAAAGTATATTGGATTTCCTTAAGATATAGTAAATTGGGGTTTTCCTTCTATTGTACATAGATTTTTGTCTCATATAATATAACTTGATTATGGCTTTCCTTTCTTCTACTTCTCTCCTTCTATTCAGATCCACCCCTTTCTATCTATCATTAGAAAACAAATAGGCTTCAAAAGTATAATAATCAAGTGTAGTATAATCAGAAAAGACAAAAGCAAACATATCAGAATAGGATGAAGCAAACAAACAATAAAAAGAGACATGAATCAGCTAGAGATGCAGACACCCAATCCGTCACATACTCGTGAATCCCATAAAAGCATTAAACTGCAAGCCAAAAATATATATGCAAAGTACATGTAGAATAAAAGGAGAAAAATATATTAATAAAATAAAAGTAGCAGGCACACACCTGCCAAGGAGCTATCTCAGATCCACAAATGAAAGACACATACTAGCTCAATGTTAACCTGCCTTACTGGCTCAGGGGCTAGGATCCTCTAACCCTCCCTCTACTAGCATGCCCAGCTCCCATAGTCCTTTAGTCTATATTGCACCTCTGTAATTCTGAAGATTGTAGCTGGATGAAGACTGTAGCTGGATAGCTTATTTATCAAACTTGATTTTCTTGCCATATTTCCAAATATGTAGGGGTGTGTGTGTGTGTGTATAAATTTAAAATAGTGCTATAAAAATAAGAATTTATACATGATTGGGAATATATATACATATATAGAGAAAATACAGGCACACACACACACACACACACACACACACAGTGTTTTGTATAGTACTTCCGTAGCATATATGAGGGCCTAAATTCAATTCCCATTAATGCAATATATATGTATACACACATATAAACACAAAACTTATAGTATCATTATATATAGTATATATCCACATATACAAATATACAAATTTATAATTATATTTTATATCTCTGTGCCTGTACATTTACATGCACAAAAACGCATGTGTATGCACATTTAAATGTACAGTTATAGATGTTTTACCTTTAAAATGCAATGTTTTTTTTTAATTATGGAAGATGTAAAAATAACCAAGTCTTCCATTCCCTATTAGGGGGATAGGACAATTCTTGATGAAAATAATTAAAATGAAAACCAATGGAAAGTTTTTAGTTTGGAACTACTTGTAGAAGAGAGAAACTATATATCTTGCATTTCTTTAAATAATTCTCTTCAAAACTATTTAATATTAAAAATTGGTCTCCATGTTTGACTTGGTTTGAGAAGAAAGGGAATGTAAATGAATAGAAAGGTGAAGGGGTCTCTTAGGTAAACATTCTTTTATAAAACTGTAGCAATGCACCTGTTTCATAAGAGTGGTTACAAATTGAAATGGTCAAAATAAACCAGTTGAAATAGTAAACTAACTAAATAGAAATGTTATTAGCTAAAGCTGTGCTGTGTGGGGACCCTTGTTCCAAATGAAAGTTACTTGTTACAGAACTGGAAAGTCTATAACTCATTATATAGATTTCTTTTGGGGGAGAAATAGAAAGAGAGTGTATCCTATTTTAAATGTTAAAAACAGAGGCAAAAGAAAACAATGCCACACAATACAAAACCTTTCTAGGAAAAACAGTGGGAAAGGACAACTTTACCTCCAGGTGTAAAGATGGAAGCCTTTGAGATGTATGGTCCCTAAGATGAACTGGCTACGTAAAACACAGTACCTAAGTCTGTGGCTAAAAAAGCTTAAGTTGCTTCCCAAAACCTAGACATTTGGGCTAGAAGAAATTCAATGTGCAGCTCAAGCCATCTTTAGATGGGACTCACCCCAGACAACATGATTCTACTCCTTAGCATCACACATCTTGTAGGATACTCTATGATCAAAATTTGTTCTAATATTTTAATAGCATCCCAAATTTCCTATTTAACAAATAAAAAAAGAGAATAAGTCTAGATTCTTTCTTTAGTTAATTTTGATTACAAGTCTCATAGCCTAATATACAAGCATCAATTTGCTTTGTTCTATGCCTTGTAAATTGTGAATGTTAAATACTTTGGAGGAAACTTTCAGAAATGCAAATAGAATCATTACTTTATTGTTATTTACTGTCTGGTATAGACAGAGAAGTAAATGAACAATTACAAAGAGATTTAATACAAAGAAATATAATCACTAGTAACAAAAAATTAAATTGCTATGAGATATGAGATATGAGATATGTTTAGAAGGAAGAAATGCCTGTGCATGGTTTCTATAGGCTTTAAAATCCAAGGAAAAGCACTCGTACATTAAGTATCAACTGAATCAGAAAAGGGTGGAGGACTGCAGGTTTGTAGGCAAAGCAAGCAATCTGTGCAAATGCCAAGAAGGCATGAAGTGTATGAAGGGTGATGCTACAGACAAAAGCAGAAGTGTGATCTCACTTCTTATAATCCTTATAAAAGGCAATAAAGGGATTGGATAGTTTGAATCTGTGAATGAACATGTTTAGGGTTTATACTTGAAGAACTGTCAACTATCTTCTATGTAGAGAGCTAAGGTCAGGACTGGAGGTGGAAAAAGACTAACAGTTCTGTAGTGCTCAGATGAGAAGAAAACAAGAAAAAGTAATGTTCTGGTTTGAGTAAGAAGTGTTCCCCCTTAGGCTTGTGGATCTGAGTTGGGTCACAGTTGGTAGTGCTTTCAGAGTAGCTTATAAAACTCACCCACGTAAGACTCAGGGGATGTTCTGAAAGAGGGAACAGAGAGAGTGTAAGAACCAGAGGAATTGGAGTTTCCTGTAGGATTGTGTCTCCTAGAAATGAGTGAAGCTATAGTCTCATCAGTAAGATGCCCTCATCATGGGCTGAACAAGAACAACATCAATAGACATGACAAATTGGATGAGAAAGACCACAAGGTCTCAAATCCATAAAAAGAACTACAGGCGACTAAAGAATGCTGAGAATAGTCCTCTTAAGTTCCAACTGATTTGAAAACTAATGTCAGCTATGAAACCATGCATATATACATACATACATACATACATACATACATATGTATACATATATAATATACAGACTAAGTAGTGTTTATATATTTAGGAATGTATGTGTACATACGTATACTCATGTAACAGCAATCAATAAAAAGAAGCCATGAATTTTTTTTAAAAAAAGAGTATGTATAAGTGTGTGTATATGCATATATGTATATGTGCATATGTGTGTACATAGATTTATATATGGGAGAGTTTGAAGAAAGACTAGAAAAGAGAAAGTTATATAATTATATTATTCTCTAAAAATTAAAAGTAATCATTAAAAAAAAAAAAGATCTAAAAATGAAGTGGATTGAGGACTTTGAATGGATGGAAGGAGTTAAGAATATTTCGACCTAAAATTTCTTCTGTCTACAAGAAATGCAGGGATGAGAGATGGAGGAAAGACTGAGGCAACAGCCAACCAATAACTGGCCCAACTTGAGACCCATCCCACAGGCAAGCACCAATCCTGGACACTATTAATGATAGTCTGTTATGCTTGCAGACAGGCTATCCTCTGAGAGGCTCCACCCAGTAGCTGACTCAGACAGATGGAGAAATACACAGCCAAACAGTGGATGGAGCTGGGATACTCTTAGGGGAAAATAGGAGGAAGGATTGGTAGCAGAAGGGAGTAGGAAGTCCACAGGAAGACCCACAGAGTCAACTAACCTGGACCCTTAGGACTTTCAGAAACTGAACTACCCACCAAAGAGCATACACAGGCTGAACCTAGGCCTTGCCACTCATATGTGGCAGATATTCAACTTGGTCTTCATGTGGGTCCTGAACAACTGGAGAGGGAGTTATCCCACAAGCTGTTGCCTGTATGTGGGATATATTCTTCTAGCTGGGCTGCCTTGTCAGGCTTCAGTGAGAGAGGATGTGCCTAGCTCCACAGAGACTTAATACAACAGGGGGCCACCCTCTCAGAGGAGAAAGGGAAGGGAGATGGGGGAAGTATTGTGGGAGGGGGTGACCAGGAGGAGGGTCAGTGAGTGTGATGCAAAGTGAATAAGTAAATGTTTAAAAATGAAGTAAGGGGAACCCTTTTCAACATCGCATCTTAGATTCTATCAGAGAACTTTACCTGCAGAGTATTTGCTTATGAAGTATAACCTATATGGTGAGAACTACATCAAGTCCCAGGAGAACTGAGTGGCTTAGAGTATCTTCCTTGAAAACACATTGTGGAATTCAAGTGGCCATGATGACAACGTGGAAAACTTTAATGTAACATGTTGTTTTCAAGAAAACAGGGTATTTATTTTTGCCCATTAAGCCTAAAATTGAAGTGTAACTCTGACTGTAGATACTTCAAGAACCTTTCCAACTAGATTCTCCCAGTTTTTCCAGTGAGGTAACTGGAATAGCAGATACAAGTCTTCAATTCTTAACTGTCTTTAGGAAGTTTTTATTGCTTATCTCTGTCTGTTTAGAACACCACTCATTCAGAAATTCCTTAACCTTGATAGTTAGGCATTCTGCTCTAAAAACGAGTGGTAGTTAAATGGTAAGTTGTCTGTTAAACTGGATTTCTAGGACATCTTTGAAACAATCCTGGATAACATGATATAAAAGAAGGAATCACTCATGACTTTCTTTTCCTTTCTCAGTACTTAGGAAATACCAGGTAGTCACAGTCATTACCTACTAGAACTTGATAGCACACTAATCTTAGATGAAAGTAGGTGTTAGATTCATGACTTATCACACTAGCATCTGTAAATGAATAAGAAGATAATAATGGCTAGAAATCTAATTTTAAAATCCAGAATGATCTCCGAAATAAAATAAATACTACAATGAAATTTAAATTGGGATAGGCTGTTAATCTGAAAATGTTTAGAAGACATTAGTTAAGTTGCCACTCCCATTCCAATTACCAGGTTGGAGGTCCATTTTTTGTCTTTTCATTTAAGTGCAGAATTTGGATTTAGACAACTTAGATCCCTGAGTTTATGTTCTGACACAGCCCAAACTTAAAATTTCATAAGTTTTATTTTCTAAAGGAAATACAAATTCTTGTTTCAGTTGTCTCAATATTTGTCTTAAGCCACAATTTCCCTTTTCCCCATAACCAAAATTCCCACTGACAGCACCATGAACTTTATAGTCAGGTTACTCACCAAAGGCATGCTATTTTCTTTTTAGATAAAGAATTATTTAAGGGAGCCTGTATACAACTGACAAGGAAGTAGGAAATACAATGACTTGTTTTTAACCACAAAAGTCATAATAATACTCAGTTGAGCCAGTGTTTTAGAAAAAATAAGTTTGTCTCCAATATTTTGATACTTCTGACAAGTACGTTGGCCATGTCAAACTGAGGTTCCATTGTTCCTGGGACAACCCGAGATTTCTTAAGGCAGCACTCCAAACCTCTCGACTCTGAGAAGTCTCTTTTGTCACCTCAGACTGAGGTTATAGTTCCCTACACTGTCAAGAGACACATGAGGAGTGACCTGTGCTGGGCTGTAGGCCTTATTTTAGCATTGAGTATCTGATTTTCAAAGGTTATCTTTCCCAAATTAAAGGAGAACAAGACAGCTAATGGGAAGCCTCTCTGGGCTGACTCTCTGTGCTTACATCAGAGGTTTCAAGTTTCTCAACAAGAGGCAAACCTCCAAGTAATAATGGGTCAAATTCTCCGTATATTAAAAATGTTGGGAAGAGGGTAGTTGAAGAGGACATTTTTCCTTATTTTTATTTCCAGAATTTTTTGTTACTCGGATATTCTTAAGTAAAAGAATTAAAACAATAAATTATGTTATTATAGTGCTCATAAAAATTTAACTGTAAATACCTGCATTGTATCTCTGCACTTACATTTTTTCTAATACTTCTAAGCCTGTCAGTTTCATTTAATAGTAATATCATTTCTTTTATTATCTTCCTTTCTATTAGTCTTAAGCTAAGATCTCTTACATGCAAATAATTTGTTAGTGTGTTTAAATAATATCTGTACCTAAATCCTTTAGCCAGATTCCATTGTAGTGACCCAGTATACATCTACTAAGCAGGACCCATGAAGAGACAGGGCGTATACCACCAGATTCCACTGTAGTGACCCAGTATACATCTACTAAGCAGGACCCATGAAGAAACAGGGCGTATACCACCAGATTCCACTGTAGTGACCCAGTATACATCTACTAAGTAGCACCCATGAGGAACCAGGGTGTATACCACCAGATTCCACTGTAGTGACCCAGTATACATCTACTAAGTAGCACCCATGAGGAACCAGGGTGTATACCACCAGTTCCTGACTTCAGAATACTGATCAGGGGCTCAGTAAAAAGAATCACCTGGAGCATTTCATTCCTGATTGAAGATCCTTCCTGAACACACATGTCCATTCTGTTCTCTGCCATTTTCTCTTCTGGCTTGAAATATTAAAATAATGAGTATTTGGACAAGATACTGCAGAATGTGAAAGCATGAAGATGTGAAAGGCAGAGACGGAAGACTCTCTTTAGACGTTAGTTTTAGAGAAACGGGACTTGGCTGTTAGATCTGCTGCCCCTCATTTGCTTTTGCTGTTAGTGAAGGAGCCATCTCCTCTGAACATCTTCAGCAATAACCATCAATCTTACCTATCAGATGCTTTCATTCAAGATCATAAGTTGGTTTTACTTCTTATAATAAAAGTTGGCACAAAGACTCCGTCTTACTAAAAATGAGCCTCGCAATCAGAAAGTAGGTACCCCAAAGTCTACATCGCTCGCTCCTTATAGACGATTAATAATCTGTTTTGGCTCAAAGCAGCTAAGTGCTCCATCATCTGTTTCCTCTTCCATTTTCAAAACAGAGACTCTCAAAGACACTGGTGAGCACATTGATCAGGGCTCTGCAGTCAGCTGATACTGACTCTATCATAATGGGCATTCTCTGCAGATTCATTACCTATTTTTCTTTTTCTTCCTTGGGTTGCTTTGTCAATTTATATAAAGAAACTATTTTTCAACTGCATTGTAGTCTTGACTAGAGTAGCAAAATCAATGCCAGAGACTGAAGGGGATTCTGGTGTCTTGGCTCTGTGTCTTAACACAAATGTGGGGTGTTTTTTTTTTTTTCTTAGTTTTTTTTTCTTTTCTTTTTGATCCTTTTATAAGAAGTTTCTTAAAATGTTTAAGAATCCCATAAGGGCAAGTGGCCCACTGCCTTTCCTCCACGGTAAACGACTGCATTTACATTTGAAGCAAATGGGATACAAAGGGGTTAAATGACTTTTGAACATCCCTTTGTTAACCATGAAAGAAAACATGCATTCCACAGCTCAACATCACTTCCATATGATGCCATTCTGTCAGTGAAGGTCAAAAAATCAAAGGCTTTTTTGTGCTTTCCGTAAGTTTGAAATCTTGAAAAGTAACTGTCATTTTTATATGCAGTTCATAATATTGTATTCCAGTGAGGGTGTTAACCAGCTACATGTAAATCTGAAACTTCATCTTTGTAAAATAAAAAAAAAAAAATAGAACCATTTTCAAAGAATTTTAACTTATAGGAACTCCCAAAATAATAGCTAGCATATTCTAGGCAATGGAGAGACAGCTATATCCTAGCTTACCACACTCTGATGAATTAGGAATTTAAATAACATTCTTTATGACCTGAACAAGGTGTATTTAGAAACCAAAACAACACTTCGGATTACATGTAGAAAACATTAAACACTAGCATAATGAATTGAAAAAGACAAGGTACATACGTAGCTTCGAGACTGGGTAATATTAGTGTGTCAAACAGAATGGACCTGGACATAAGAGGTTTTTATGAAGTTCTGAGAAACTGAAGTTGATAGTAGAAAATTAAAATTCCACTCTCCTAACATTGTTCTCATGCTTGGCATGAGGTAACCTTTAATAAAACACTTTCTCTAGAGTCAGCTGAAGGTAGCCTGTCCAAAGCATGTAACCTTCTCAGTGCACACATAGAAATAGACATCAACCGGGTTCATGTTGCTAAAGAGGCACGAGCAATTGCACCCTGCATGTTTACCAATAGGTGTTTTAGGGTTACAGGTAGCAGAGGTGATAAAAAGAACAAACTCCTCTGATATGCTGACCACTTTTATTTTAACACCATTCTAAACAATGACTTAAAGTAAAGCTTGTGTAAACTTCCCCACCCCCACCCCACTTCTTTCAAACCTGAAAGAATAAACAAGCCTCATTCAAGAACAAACAATGTAATTGTCATGAAAATGAGATTTCATTTGAAGAATTCCAGTATTTTTATTATCAAATAAACCTGACCAGAATCATGACAAAAATAATTAATCTGAAAATATACAGGACTGTTCTTTACAAAATTCCCCTTTGGCATTGTAGCCCAGCAAACCCCGTGTTCTAGGATGAAGGTTCAGATTGAGTTTGACTGGGCTAGGGTAACCATGGCTCCATGTGGTTAGAAACACTGGACAGAGGAGCTCTGCGCAACGGGTGAGCTCTAAGGATGCATCATTATTACTCAGTTCTACAGGTACAGAAGCCCGTTCCCTCACTGGGGCTGGAAGAGCAAAGTGTCAGATACTGTTTTCCAATGAAGTACCGATGCTCTATAAGCTGTTTTGCTGTTACACGTTTTACCACAGGCGACTCTTCTTTCAGCTGCCTTCCCGTATGTGGCCCAGTGATAAATTTTATCAGTGGTCAGCGGGACGGGGCTGGAGCCTGGGCAGCAGCACAGTGGCTTTTTATCTAGCTTAGTTCCCTCTGCCTTTGCCCCCACCCAGCCAAAGCAGCATTTTCTCGGGGGTAATTTATGTTGTGGCGTTGCTGTCAGTAGATGTGGTGTCAGCGATTTGTGTTCCCACTGGAAGTTTACATGGAAATGAGATACTTAGCCCACAGAATAAAGTCAAGGGAGGAAGAAACCAATAAAAATGGCACTATACCTACTCAGACCTATGGGGGCAAAACTGAAAGTTGTCTTTTGCTGGAAAAGCACGATTTCAGAGCTGGTGTTTGACATGCCTCTAGTCCAGAGTCGTTCCAACTCTGTCACAATGAATTTTTAGTAAGACGCTTTCGTTTTTATAGCTTAAAAATGTTTAAGCAAAAGTTGAGGTGTTTGTATCATTGGAGAAAAATTGATTCAGATGATGAACACCTTGTGAATTTAAAACTTCAGCTCAAGGTACCTTTTAATGAAGAAACCATTTGACTTAGGAAATATCCTTTGGCCCCATATGTCTTAGTGTAGAAAGATTTTTAAGTTATCTTATTGGAGAGTGTTGAGAGACTTTACAAATAGTGGTATACAACATCAGAAAGGAAATATAAGCACCCTTTAGATTCCTTAGCCAAAGGCTTCTAAGCACCGAAAGTTCTACAGTTTATTTAGACTCTCAGATTCCCCATCTGAAACTCTCCCACAGCGTTGGATTCATATTCATTCTGAGGGAAAATGGTGAGGGGAGGGAACATAAGCAAGGCTCTCTCACAGAGTCAACACTCTCTTTCCTCAACCCACTTTCTCTTCAGAGAAAAACAATTCCTCTCACAAGTTGATACACAGAGAGACCTATGACTCTTCAGGACAGTTTCACTACATGTCACCGGCTGCTCCTGTCACAGCTACAGTAACAACCTCTATCTCCACAAGTTCTTAGCAGTTACTCTAATGTCTTAATGATGGTTTCTCTATAAGCAACATTTCCCATTTGACCCCATTTACCATGGAGACTCCTTAAGTATTTTGTAATGTGCTATTCTGAGCTGAGATGAAATGATAATTGTTTTAAAGAGAAGAGGCTCAGGAAGCAGCTTGATATTCATGGATGAGTCCCGAATTTCTGAGCAATCTTCCTCTAATCATGCTGGGAAAAAAGAAAAAAAGAAAAAAAAAAAAAAGAAAAGAAATACCCTAATCTTCCTTAGTTGTAACTCTTCACACTTTTGAAACAATTAAGGACCTGTCCTTTGCAATTTGCTTAGAAATTAATGTTTAAATCCAACCCCTGTATCCAACATATGCTACCTCAGCCCTGCTGGGACTTTGAATAGACAGCAGAGCAGTGTGCATAGCTTCCACCAACCAAAACGTCAGTATATGTATTCAGCTTTGTAAATATGCCTTTAAAAATACCTTGCCATATTTAGCCACTCCTAAATATGTATTTACACAAGTCTACACACTGTAAGTGTTTACCTGGGAGACAGGAAAGGTCCCTTTGGTAAATAATATGGGTTTTATAGCCTTACATGAAGGATTTTTTTGTTTGCTAGGTTAAAAAAAAATCAGCTCCTCTCAGTTATAATTTAATAAAAAATTTTCCTTGTAAATTTATGGTGTAGCACTTGAGGTAAAATTTGCAATGTTTAAAAAAGGCAACCCTGATATTAGCTTTGAGAACAGAGTATCTGTGAAACATTTTGCTAAAGACTTCAGAAAGCACGACTATGGATGTGATCATTGAAGGCCAAACAGATAAAAAATAACCTGCCAAGCTATTGGGTCAGTGCCTATTTGCCTAAAGTTAAAAATTCAGAAACTCTAGGAAAATCCAAATATTAGTAATGGACATACTTTGCTTTTCATCTTCTAGTATATTTACAGTTTTTACTATGTGTCGGGATATACGTGAAATATTCTTCACTAGTTAAGCAAATTATTTAAAATTAAGATGTAAAATTACCATACAAAGTCTTTTTGTCCAATCAACATGGTTAAGGCACAGAAACATTTCAGTGCATACTCTGATAATAAAGAGTCATGAGTAATTTGGACCATGTTTCTGTATTTATAAGTTAATATGTGACCTATTCCAGAATTAATGAATGATAACTCCATATTCAAAATGAAGTATTGAGTATTAATAGAGAAAAATACATCCTGTTTTAAAAGCCACTTTAATCCTTTTGTTTAAAACTGAATATACAAAGTAAATTGGAAGATATTTGAAGGCAAAGGACTATTCCATTATTGATAGTAACTTATGGTTGATTCAGTATTCCCCTCCATGTCTGTCTTCTTCCTGTTATACATTAGAAACGACTTAACATTAACCAAATACTGCCTTTACTTATGAGATGCTGTGAATTCCCTGTGCTGGGGAGGGGAAGGAATCTCTGAAAGGATTAGTCTTGTAATTAGCTCACTGCCTCATAGAAGGTAAGTGTCACCTTTCACCATCACTGTCTGTGTCTGCTATCACTCTTGTGATTAGCTCACTAACATATAGAAAGTACATGAGCAAGATTGCCTTTGGATTGCACTGACAAGAATTTCCTGTCATTGTTGGACACACAGACCTACAATAAAATAAAAGGAGAAGCTGTTATGTGAATCCGAATGACATTTAATACATCCGCTCATCTCTCTGTGTCTTGCAGGCATTTTTCCTACACCATTTTTCCTTGTATGGATATTTGTGAAAGTGTGACAGTGTTTCATTTTTGAGGGAGAAGGAAACACAACAATTTTACCTTTTGAAATCTAAGGAATGAAAGTTCAAAGCACAGAAATTTCCTATTAACTAATAATAGGCACAATTATTTTGCATCCCATACTGGTTAAGATGAATGAATTGGTCACAAAACGAAACCAAAGTCATGCTTTCTGGGAAGAGGGTTGGTAGCCGTGATGAGATGATGATGGGAATCGGAGAGAGATAAGAGTGTATGGGGAAAGCTAGTAACCAAAAGATATTATACACATGTATAAAATTCTCAAGCAACAAAATTAATCAATAAAGTAGAAAACATTGTGAACAATTTCAATAGAAACAGGTACGAGTACAATTTTCCAGTTTGTCTATAAGTACAATTGGTTGAGAAAGAAAACTATATAAAAGATTGAAAATATTCACATCTGACATTCAAAATGTAAATCTTTTTCTTCTATTTATTCTTCAGATCCTGGAAGATGCATACTGTTATAAAAGATTAAAACAATTCCTTAAAATATGAAATGTGATTTATTTTGTGCTTGGAAGCAGTAGACATTTAAACAAGCAGTAGACATTTAAATGCAATGTTATTCTCCATGGCATGGAACAGGAGGTTTCAAACTGAGGTTTACTAATTCAAGTCTATCCAGAAAATATCAAAAACCTTTCAGTTAGTTATTTTGAACACTTGAGTAAATCAAGAATCAATATCTGATTTATATTTTCATACAAAATTTACAACCGATGTAGAGCATATTGTCTATACTCACAGTCTCATAATTGTTTTATCATCTTCCAATTTTAAAATATTATATAATAAACTTATTTTTATCCCAATGCAACATGAATGGGTTCTCAAAACCTGTACATGATAAACTCCTTACTTTCTGAGTATGATTCAATACAAAACTATCTTAGATATAAAAATCTCTGTATTCTATATTCTTACATGGGTGTAGGCAAAGCCAATGTGACAGATCATACCTGTTTATAGCACATCCCTCCAAGTTGCAATAAATTGTTTCCTGGACACTGTAAGAACTCTCTTATATGAATAAGATCCCTTACCTCTAGAAACACCACTGTCTGTCTCAAATACCTTTCACTTAAGGATATATAACTCTACTACTACACAATTAATTCAAATTAACACCCACTTCGCACCCTACCTTCACTAAGACAGGTACAAAAAGGCTAGCTTAAGTGACAAGCACCTGTAAAGTGAAGAAGTCACCTTTCAACATCCTTACCTGTTTTCCTGGAAACAGTTAAGTATATATGGACTTTTTTTCCTCAGAGATATTTCCTAAAGTTGTGATAATAGCTCAGAGATGATAGCCAGAATTCTAATTTCATATAGAAACTGAGACACACATTCCCTGAAGTAATGGGGGTGGGGCTAGAAGTAGCATTGGTTACAACCAAGTCACAAGAGTCTCTTGCAATCAAAAGTAATCTTAGTTGATACTGGTTGGGTTGATCCTGTAGATAGGGGGTTTGGATTCTAATTCTGAGCTGTAAAACTATACATTAGTGGCTGATAATAGAAGTTATAATAAAAATACAAATATCCTACAGAATAGAATTAAACTGGCAGTTAAAGAAAAATGGGGTGAATTGGCACCTTCTTCACATTTCTGAAATATCCTTAGCCTTCATGGTGCCATCATTTCTGGTTTTACAATCCTTCTCAGTCAATGCAAATTTTTTTTATAAATATAGAACTGTTGGCAAATGTCTCACTGTGTTCACAAAGTAGGTTTTAGCATATATCAAACAGATCCACACCAATCAGGCAGATTATTACTTTGGTTCTTTTCCATAAAGAAGCTAAATTTCCTGTAATAATGTGGTTAGTGAAACAGCATAGGTACTACAGATAGATAGATAGATAGATAGATAGATAGATAGATAGATAGATAGATAGATGGATGGATCATGTCTATAAGCACCAACAGCCATCTACTGCACAAGCTTTAATGAATGTAAAAAAAAAAAGTCTACTTGAAGGCATTGTGAAAAGGATGCTCATAGTTTATTTAGTAAATTTTAGGTGCTGTAACCTATGGTTATCTATGCCCATCATTTGCTTTTGCTAAGACTTACCTTTACCATTGAGAATCCACATATTAATATTACTCTGGAAAATTAAACATGCCATTCCATGACATCTATACACAAAAAAAAATAATTCATGTAGTACAAATCAAAGTAATAAAGCTTATCAAAGTCCGAGAGAGATTGAGATAATATTCATTGCTAACAGAACAAATTATCTGAACTAGCCCATTCTGATAATTATGATTTTCTTATTCTTATAATCAAAGCACTGAAATATGGACGCTTTTGCCATGAGAACCATGAGAGCCACTTGGTGCTGCAGAAGGGGTGGTTACCATCTTAGTCTACAAGGCTTCAATTTTCAAGCCAAATTTCTGCCAGACCTATGCTTATTCTTTACATTGATGTTAATGGAATTGACTCAGGCTGCTGAATAAATTAATCAGTTATTCTATATATTGTAGCCCTCTTTTATAATCATTATGTGTGTTTCTTTCTGCCTGTAGTCTTTTCTCAGTCAATAAGCCTATATTTATCATTGTTACTTCATTGAAATTGGAATCAAAGACCTTTGAGTTTGTCAGTCTGCATCACACACAGGCAGCTTCAATATGAAGTTTCATCGTTTCTGCAAGGATATGATAGGCAACTTTGGGCTCCTTTCCGATTTTGAGGAACATTAAGTATACATTAAATTAATAGTAGTAGTTAAATGATTTTGTATGCAGAGAAGGAGGTGAATAGATTTAATAAAAAATAGTCATTGAAAAATAAATTTAGTAAACTTTAAACATATAACCAGAGCTGGGGAACATTTTAACATGTTTAGTTCCTTTGGGAAACCTGCTTAAAACTATACAGTTTCATGCAGCATCCAAAATCTTTAACTTTCAATTTGTGTCTAGTTGGCAATTGAAATGGACATTGTGGGAATGTAACTCTCCCACAAGGATGTATAGGAACACGGATGCAGGGCAATGTCTGAAGGCTTTGGGAAAGCCCTTGTTTTTCTCTCCTGTTTTCGTGTAGCAGTAATTTCATTTCATGAAAGGAAAATAGCCTCACCTTGACACATGGTATCTACCTTTGGTCCCAACACAAGAAAGTGTGACCTAGACAGTATTTAGAAAAAATCTGAGCCTAGCAACACAGCAGTTCTCAAGGATGATTGTTGGCAAGTGTAATAATACTAACAATAATTTCATTGCACCATTTTAAACTGAGCATCATGTAAGTCCTTTGACAGGAGACCCACTGGAGTCTTGGCAGTTATGCGAGTGATCCTCCTCTGGTAGGAATAATCAAGGAATAGTATGGCATCCTGACTCTGGCAGCAAGAAAATTTGGTACTGGCAGTTTTTGACCTAGAAACAAAATGAATAGTTTGGGCTACTAACGAATTTCTTAATATGTAAAATATTATCTATAAATAAAAATAAAACTTTTGCTAAGCTGTTGAGTCTTACAGAAGAGAAGCTTGGTAAGATAACAAGGTTCTTTCCCTTGTCAAGAGTTATTTTAAAACATGCAGTGAACAATAAGTAGGAGGATTAAAATACAATATCAAATATTTAAAATGTATTAATTTGTTCATAATTTGAAGACCAGTGGGGATGTAGCACTAAGCAGAACAAACATAATAAGCATGAGCTGATGCTGTTAGTCTCTCTGTCTCTCTCTGTCTCTGTCTCTGTCTCTGTCTCTCTCTCTCTCTCTCTCTCTCTCTGTCTCTCTCTCTCTCTCTCTCTTCCTTTCTACCTCTTTTTCACATTACCTGTTCCAGTTTCTCAGTGGGAGACTGTTCTCATTCTATCCTCTCCTTTCTCTTTGATTATTTTAATGGTTAAAGTGATCTCATGTTTCTACAAAGTCAGGGTCATTGTTTTTTTTCTCTTTTCCATAACTATCCCTTTATCTCTTGACCTAGAGAAGATTTACATAACCCTAGAAGAAGTTCAAGTCCAAGATAACATAAGCCCTATGCTTCTTATTTATGGAGCACATTAGTTTCTTTAACACATTCTGATTTCTCAAAAGAACCCAGGAGCACCTATTGACAGCTAACACCAATTCCAAGAAAAACAGATGCTAGAAAAAAAGAAAGTGCAGGGAAACTCTTATGGTATTCTATGGCCAAGCCATTTCATTATTCCTTATCTAATTCACTCTCACATAGCATTTGATTTGAAAAATTAGATATTTATCAGATCAAAGATCTAGACTTGCACCAACAGTGCCAGGCAAAGACATAAAATATAACTGAAATACTCATCCATGGTGGTAAATATATGCACAAAAATGTGTAAAATTTTTCCTAATATTCTCAAGATTTTGAAAAATTGAAGAATCTGCCAGTGGGGATGAAACTGGGCTACTAACACTTACTTAACGTTTATAAATGAGAAAAAGCCAAACCAATAATAATATTGTGGCATTGATTTTTCATGGTTTCATCCACACCCACCTCATTACTTAATATTTTTTTCTTCCAATATGTGTTCAATCCTTTTTGATGGCCTGGCTCAGAGTTTAGAAAACAGAGCCAAACCAGATCCTTTTGGTTAGACTTGAGCTTGGCTGGACTTTCAGTGACTTCCACATACTAAGAGTTATTCTCAAGAAGGGCTAAATAGGATTTTAAAAAGCCCACTTTATTAGTTGCTTTTCTCATAGCCATTAGCAAACATCTTACAAAGTACAAGTTAAGAGAGGAAAGATTAACTTTGGCTCAAGGTTTGACAGGACACAGTCCATTATGGACAACAAGGCATTGCAAAGGAAGTCCAAGCAGCTGGCCAGAGTGTGTCCACGGTCAGGAACCAGAACAAGGTGAAGGCAGCTGTTCACTAGACTCTCTCCTTCTCCTCTTCTATTTTGCCTGGACACACAGTCCATCTGTCATTTCAGGAATGGGCTTCCATCCTCAGTTAAAGAGAGATCTCTGGAAACAACTATATCCAGTGGTATGTCACCTAGATGTCCAGAAACCCACCATAAATTAGCGATGAACATTAAACATCATGTAATTATGAAAGATATGCGAGATATGTAATTAAATCTCAAAGGGATTAAGCATCCATCTTTGGTAAGCATTCCTAGGAACCTTTCACTGTGCTTAAACCTCTGTGCACAATATCCACTAAGTTCCTTGGGGCAGGAGCATCAGATCCGTTTGACAAATTCTCCAAGATCACAGAAATAGTAATCAGAGGCTGTAGAGTTAGTTGGCAACCTTCAACGTGATACAGAACCACAGCATGCATGGCTGTTTCTTGAGGCTGAACAAGTTAGGATTGGCACTTGGGACATTTAGGAAGCTTCATATCCCTGCAAATGGAAAGAGTAGCCCGGATTTCCTATTTCCCTTCAGGTGCTGTAAGAGGCTCAGTGTTCCCAAGCATGGAGCCAGTGACCAACCCTCACACTCTGCCATCACCACATCAAAGAGCAGCAAGAAAGGAAAGAGAGAGGGAGAGAGAGGGAGAGAGAGAGAGAGAGAGAGTAAGATTGCATACCCATGCTATAAGCTTTTCTTTGATTTATATTTTTTTATTTAGTCAAGGTAGCCTGATGTTCCCAATACCCACATACTGGGGCAGAGGTTGTACTAAGTATAAGTTACCTCGGGTCAAAACCAAAATAGCTTTGGGCTCCTCACCCCTGAACTTCAAAGCCTACCACATTCTCCATCCTGCTCCTATTGCCCTTGTGGTGTCTCTGCAGTGGTCACAGGCTAAACAGCCCGGGTGGTCCTCCCATGGCCAGCATTCTCCCAGCCTGAGTTCAACCACATACCCTCTTATGGAGTGAGGCCTGCAGGGAAGAAAAAGATAGAGTTGATAAATACACCCTGGTTTGCAAAACTTCCCCTTAGGGAAATTCAACTGTATACAAGTAGTCTGTGCTTATGTAAGGTGGAGTTTTCAACAGTACATCACTGTCCTGCACTGCCTTGGGTTTTTCCTTCCTTGCTACAGTATAGTGATGTGGGAGACCATGTGGCATCTCCTGGACAGTAAGCCTTGCATATCCATTATCATTTCTCACTGTGTATTTTTCTGGGTATTGGGCCCTGGGGCTTGTTTATTGGTTTCCTGATGGTGGGGCAAATACAAGGTCTATCTGCTAAATTTCCTCATCCCTCGACTCTGCTACAAAGCATTAATTGTGCAGCAAGTAAGATTCTGTCCTCACTAGGACACAAATAAAATCAGCTTTGGCCTCTTCTAGAGAGCAGACAGATCTCTGTGAGTGTTCATACTTGCCTGGGCACACCACGTATGGATAAGAGAAAAGATCACTAAACTTAAGAGTAGCTTTCAGAAGCTCAAACTGTCCGGTAGCACTATCCCAGTTTCCCAGACAGGTAGAAGCATCATTTGCAGCTGCTGAGTCTCCTCTGCAGATCTGTAAGTACAAACAGGCCATCTCCAGATTACCGGCTGGCTACAGTAGATAGTTTTAGAGCTGCTGATGAGCATAGGGCAGAGGGTACTCCAAAACATCTGGAAACAAGCCTTCCATCTTCATCCTCTCAGCAGCACAGAACACTCAGTTCCAGCCAGGGCTTGTTATACCTCCTTGTCTAGTGAGTTGAAATGGGTTACATATCCCAACCCCTGGATCTATAAAAATAATATTTCCTCTTACATTCTTTCTTTTAAAATAATTTCTGGTGTGTGAGAAAATAATTCTCTGGGGGGGACTCTGTATAGGTATTATCCCTGAGCCCCAGGTGTATTATAATTAGCTTTTAAATGTATTTACAAAAAAAAATAAAAAATAAAACTCAAGTTGAAGACAGCTAACGCAACAAGCAGCTAGAGTTTGAGCTAATTAACTCTACTAGAAAAATCCAGCGACTAGACACTGTGGTCTTAAAAAGCTACAGTGAGGTAGCTACCCCCAAGCTCAGCTGCTTTATTCTTTCGAAGAACTAATCATCTTTTTAATGATTAAAAATCTGAAAATATTTTTAGCACTGGTTCTTGTTGACTCTTTTACCTCTCAGTTTATGTAATCTTCATTCCCCCCCCCACTAAAATCCTTCCAATCATTGCTTAAAATTAATGAAGAGAATTCCATCACTTTCTCTCTCCTCCACAGACTTGAAAGCACTCGCAGAATAGAGGAGGCTTGTGCTTTCTGTAGCTGTAATTTGGAGATTTCAGAAGCTAAAATAGACTGAAATAAAGACAGAATATTTCCACACTTAATCTTACAGAACTTTAAGGATATTTAGCCGCCCTGTCTATCCCAGCTTCTTGGCCTCCCCAAGCATATACAATGTCTACTCTGAACTGATTTGCAGTATAAGAAAAGCCACACCTGTGGTTATATGACCATATTTTTCTGGTCCTAGGAGATACCACAGATAGAGACCTTAATCACACACAGCTGTCTCATCCTTTGGGCTAGCACTGTGACAGCCAGAAAGTAGGTCTGGGAAAATTATAATAAAAATTCACTCAACTATAATGAGCTCTCAGAACTGCCCTGCAAAGAAAGATTCCCCTTTTAGGACAGCTTATGTTTTGCCCCACCTTACCGTTTACCTGGCCTGAGAAAGCTACCCAGAAGTCTTAGACAAGAGATAAATACTTCTTATGTTGATGGAAGCAGGTGTTCACTCAGAAGTCAAAAGAGCACTGGCCTGAAATTCTTTCTCTGCCGTTAACTAATTTTGTAGCTTTGGAGAAAGCAGTCTCTTCCCATAGACTTAATCTAGGATATACCTGTGGCTCATTCCATAGAGAAAGACTCTGTGAAGTGAATGCATTGTCTCATTTTCTCCTTTGAAGACCAACTGCTAACTTGGTGCTCCTAAAAGTTTTGGGGACCAACCTCAAGTCAACCCAGATTTACACCTCAGAAAACCAGAAGAGAGTTTGCAAAGACACATGTCTTACACTCTTTTGAAATCCAGGGCGATCTCGCAGAGTCAATGTTGCTTATAATATCTATGTGTGCAGCATTGCCCAGATCCATAAACTACTAGTTAGAAGGTTAAGTCAAGATTTTTGGTACAGCAATCAAACAACTCTGAACACTGAACTAAAATGAATATATATGATGGCAACAATAGAAACGCCAAATGAACATTTTAGTCCTTATTTTGTGCCAGACACTGAGCTGGAGATTTCTGCATGTGTTATCTCAGCTTAGCATTACACACACGCTCTGTCCTCTCATTCTGTTCTCCAATTATCCCCCCAAGCTGGCCTGCCATCTGCCCACCTCCTGCACAGAGAAGACGTAGGAGGCAGGACCTTTATGTACAAACGTCCCCAGCCAGTCCTTGTCCATACCAAGACTTTGCAACATTCTTATCAACTCATTCCTGGTCAGGAGAAAAACTCCATATTGAGGGGGAAAAAATGAAAAAAAAAAAAAAAAAAAAAAAAAAAACAACCAGTCTCAATGTTTATCTTCCTTTTCCTGGGACACTTCCTTCTAGTCTCTTGTTTATCTTCCTTTTCCTGGTACACTTCCTTCTAGTCTCCAGAAGTCTCCTGTCTGTGTAAGGAGGGACACTCCAGGGTTTAGATCAATATCTGAAAAAGCTTTTAAGCTATAATAACTATAGTCTTCAGCACTCAATATATTTTGGCAAGATGCACCTGTATGCCAAGTGAAATAGCTAACTCTGAGGCAGGACTTTAGACCCACTCCTGTCTGTCTACAAAGTGCTTTCAGTAGAAAAGTCATAATCATTACGTCAAATTCAAGGAGCAAAGTATTCCCAAGGACACACTTTGATCCTCTGTAAGTCCAAAAAGCTACAAAACTGTATTGCAGTGTTACTACACAATAAGTTTAATTCATTCACTAATCACAGCCCATTAGTTTTAAAATGTGACAAACAGTAGCTAACTCTACCCCCTCCCTAGCAAAAAAATGTAAACTTGGATTTTGAATGGGCTAATATTAGCTGTTAGCATTTTTATGTTGTTGTTGTTGTTATTGCTATTTTTTTTCTTTTGGTTTAATCCCTGCTACTGCTTCCTGATACTGGGTATTTTGTTACAACAAACTGTTCCATCCTTAGTATCTAAAAGAAGTCAGAATAGACCTGGGAATAATAGTTCCACCTCCTCTTTCACAGGCTTCCCTCCCTTCTGGGATCTGGAGCAGCCATTTCTAGGAAATTCTCTTGAGACCCAATTAAAACTTCCTGGCACAAGAACAGGAGGCATGACTCCCCACTCCTCCCTAGGAAAGTCTGCTTCCAAGGCCAGTCTTACCTAGGAGTACTATTGTGAGCTTGGCTAATACAAACCACGGAAGCTGAACCCCAAATTCACTCCTTTGGCGATGATATATAGACTCGCTTTCCTCGGAAACAAAGTCTAATGACTAAAACTGGAAAGGTCTCGCTCACCATATGTAGTATTTACAGTTTCAAGCCTTTCCTCAACTCTGGCTTTCTAAACATTGACATTGAGCAAGCATATTAATAGTTTAGGGAGCCATAGTTTTATTGGTGTCACAGAAAGTGGGTATAAACTGTCCTAAGGTGACTGAGATATCCATTGTCATCTGTTTTCCTCCACGGTTTTGCATTTAGCTACCTTCTCCATTTCCCTCTGTCTCCGCCTACTGCAAAGGCATTGGGTTCTTTCTAACTCTGTATGCTGTGATCTCAGGGCTCTTGTCCATTCTGTATTGTCCCCCTTCCGTAGCTTCAGGCACCCTTTGCTTGCTTATGACAAGCCAATCATGTTTGCTCTACGTCCTCATCCAGACATGTATCACTTTCCTCAAGTTTTCATATGACTCAATAAAAGCCACCAACAAATCAGCCTTTGAAAGGGGCGGCATGTCACTGGACAATGACAGGAGGACTGAAGCCACTACAAGGTCCCCTTTAATTACTGGAGGTCAGGCCTCTATCCCCGCCTTGGCAAGATTAGAATCGCCACGGCCCTTGTATACTTGGAGAAGGGAGGAGATGTAAGGGGCAGCCCTGCTTATACACTGAAGGTCTAAAATCAGCCATAAGCCTAAAATCAGCAATAGGCCTGACATACATACCTGCTAACACAAAGCCTTGGGTCTCTGTAGAAAAACACTGAAACAGATGGCTATAAGCTATTGTAAACAGGAAGCTTCTGTGGAAATTTACCAGCCTGAGTAGTCATAGACCTTGTAAATAGGCAGCCTTGGTGGATAGTACCAACTTAGATAAGGACAAGTGAAGCATAGGCAGAGTCATAGTGACCTGTCCCCTGAACCTTCACCCAGCTGATACCCTGTTCTGAAAGATATCTGTACTCCCCCTGAACACCTATTCTCCTGTGTCATCTCCTTCCCCACATCCGGCATTTTTGTGTTTATAACCCCTGTGTTAAAAAGTAAAAATTATGATTTGATAATTAAAAAAAATAACTGGCAACATTGTTTACTTACATCAAGTTTAATTCACTCTTCCCAGTATTTACCTTAATTACCACAGATGTGTGAAGTTGAAAACTGGGTTGTTATACAATACTTTTGTGAGAAAGTTTTATATTTCTTCATGTTTTCAGCAAATAATGAGAGATTCAAGGTAGAAATTGGAAAAATATTGTAAATGTGTCTAGAATTGTCACATGTGAGAAGTGAGGATTAAGTTGCCTTATGTGTATAAACTAATTCTTAGAATAATAAATCTAATTTTTTTGAAGAAAGAAAGAAAGAAAGAAAGAAAGAAAGAAAGAAAGAAAGAAAGAAAGAAAGAAAGAAAGGGGCGGCATGGGAAAGAAAATGAAAATTAGGAGTCTCGCATGAAAAGAGCATGTCTGCTGCACTTAAAAGAAAAAGTCTGAATGCATGCAACTGTGAGAAGATAGAAATCACAAGTCAACTTTCTATGTACAGCCTTAGGCACATTTTGTAAGCACTTTATACCTCTATTTTTCCCATGTAAGTTTCAATGATGAAGGTCACTTACGAAGAGTAAGGGTAGTCTAATGCACAAGTCCTTAGATTATTTAATGTATCTAGATTTTTAAAAATGCCTTAGCTATTATCAATTGCAAAGAGTTCTTTGGTGGGGATGGTATTTTGTGTCCACTTTCTCTTCTCAGTGCTGGAATTTTGTCTGGGTTGAGCTTGCTCGTGTTTTGTGTATGCCATCATGGTCTCTGTGAGTTTATATGTGCATGCAATCAGCCCGGTTCTGTCTAGGGAACTATGCTTCCTTAGGGTCATCTACCGCCACCCCAGGCTCTTAAAGTCCCTCCTCCCTTTCTTCTGTATAGATCCCTGAACCTTAAGAGAAGAATGAGGTAGACGTCATTCACTTTCAGGCTGAGTGTGCCCAGGTTTCTAAGAAATTATACACAGCCTACACACTTTGCAGTCTTGGTCTCTATGTTAACTGCCATTTGTGGCAAGAAGAAACTTCCCTGATGATGGCTGAGTAATGCCTTCAACTATGGCTTCAGCAATGTGTCACTGGGGGTCACTTGGATGCTGTGTTTGTTCAATAGACTATGAGAAGTAGCGTTATGATTCTAATTAAAAGTGCCTCCTCAGTCCCTGCTGAAGTTTAAGGTTCACCACACTGTTTTACTATCCCATATTTTAAGAATATTACTGAGTTAGTGTACAACTTTAATATCCAAATTTGTAAGGGAGAAACAAGCAGCTCTCTGTAAGTTCCAAGCCAGCCAGAGCTATACAGTGAGATCCTGTCACAAAAAAAGCAAAGTACATTTTATGCTAAAATCGGAGAAACACTGTGTGTGTGTGTGTGTGTGTGTGTATGCCTGTGTATCTCTCTTCACTTGTCTCCATTTGTGAACATAAAGTAAAACTGTCTGCATTCCATAATAGTGTTCAATTAATAAATACTATAAAAATAAGTAAAAAATAAATCCCTGCTTTTTAAAATCTACCTGAAAACACTCACTCAACAAGAAACTAACAGCAACATGACAGCCTGCTGGCAAAACTGTATTGAAGAAATGGGTCACACAAATACCTTTTTGAGTACTGAAACAAGTTTTAAGTATTGGCATGTCTCAGAGGACCAATAGAACCACATCTAGACCCTTACACAGTAAAGAAGGCCAAGCACCATGTGGCTGCACTGTAAAGACATCATACAGTAAAAGTTAAGAAACTGAGGCCAAGAGTCTCGATAACATAAAAATTATCTGGAGCATAGATTCACAGTCATGCTAAAACAAAGCAGGAAGGTTTAGTACTGAAAAACCAGGAAGAACACATCAGAGCATGTCCATATGATGCTCACTGGCTGCAAATTTTGAATTTCCCCCAAGATCAAAATGTGAGATGGAAATTTTCACTAAGTAGCTATCTCTGCCCAGTGAAAAGCATCTCATTGTATATAATAATAGTGAGCATCCTGGAATGTGCTTGGCTGGTAGGGAAACAACTGTGATTGATTATTAATGTCTAAAATGAGGACAGAAGAAGAGATGGCATATAAGTCTTCCGTCCACCACCCAGGGAGTATAACCAATAGAGGTTAAGGAGGTCAATTTTAGTAAGGAATGGCATAACACACAGAGATTTTTTTTCAAAGATTAATTTGGCAACAGATCACAGGATAGGCTCCTAAGAAAGAGAAAAAAAAAACTACTTTGGAAGCCTTTACCAGAAACATTACTTTCACAAAGCAAGCATGAAAGAAGGAGTAGCCTTAAAAGATTTTACGAGCAAATCAATGTGCTTAGCATGGATAGCTTCTGAAAAGCCTTCAAACCCAGCTAAGGTTTTTTGACTCTTGAAGAGATACTGCAATAACTATCACTTTCTTTAGCAATGATAAGTTATCTTGTTCATGGCCTGTAACAGAGAGTGAGTTGTGAAGGGATTTTAAAATGGACTACAGGAATCTCAGATGATTTATAAGGATTGGTCTGTAATAATTTGAACAATTGAACACCATGATTTAATATACAAAAATGAAACTTGGCCATTGGCTCAGTGGGTAAAGCCCTTGCCACAAAATCATGAAGTGCAGAGTTTAGCTCTGGACTCAAGTGAAACAGGCAGCAGAGGGAGGTGATCTACTTACAAGCCCAGTTTACAGGAGGAAGAGACAGGTAATCCCTACAGAAATCTGTCCAGCTTTTAGTTCTTGGTTCAATGAAAGACTCTTTCTCCATATACAAAATGGGGACTGATCCAGGAAAATGCCCAGTGACAATCTTGAGCCTAGCCACCACACTCATTTTCCACACATATTAACACACTTTACCCATGCATATGTATACTACACAGATTAATACACAGAGAGGCACATATACACACAGACACAAACACACTGACAAACACAGAGACACATACACACACAGAGACACACATGCACACATACACACATACACAGATACACAAAGACACATACACACATGCAGACACATACACACACATACACACACATACACACACATACACACATCTACACACAGACACACATGCACACATAGACACACACACACACACACACACACACACACACATGCAAACACACACACTACAAACCTACCCAAGAAACTAGGTTTACCATGATTGAGTGAATGATCTAATCTTACCTCTATCATGATATCTCAATATCCCTTTAGCTCTGGTGTGGATTTCCTCATGATGAGGTTATAAAGTGCATGAAGTATCTACCTTGCTATTCTGTCAGAAGTAAAGACATGCTAAAGCCAGATACAGGTTTTTTTTTTAACTTTTTAAGATTATAATACAACTACATTATTCACCCTTTCCCTTTCTTCCCCTTAAAACCTTCTATTTGCTCTCTTTCAAAGTCACAGACTCTTGTATTATTAGTGGTTATTACAAATGATTGTGCATGTATACAGTCCTAAATACATAAACATAACTTGTACAGTCTATATAATCTTAATTGCATGCATATGCTTATATTTCCAGGACTGACTAGGTATTAAAACATGTAGTACTAAAACATATAATTTTTTGCCAAAGCAACTAGAATACCTTCCTAGAGTCTAAGGTAGAGGGAGAGAAACTATGTCTATGCCTGTTGATTAATTTATTTATCCCAAACACACAAATTATGAAGCTCTGAAGTAAAATAAAACAAAATTATATAAATGAGATACATCCTCCTACGTTCTGTGCTTCACTCAGGAGAAAGTTTGGTGCGTGTGAACACAGTGGAATAGGGGCAGAAGCCGAGCTTGCTGCACACAGCAAATGCCCTTGCCTTGCACTGAGCAGAAATTATCTGCTCTGCTTTCCTGAATGTGATCAATCAGAAATAACAAAGATTTCCAAACTGGTGAGGAAAACTTAATTTGGGAAACAAAAAATCACCATGGTTGTTTTCCAAGGAAAATGAAGGTTAAAGGAGAGGAAGCCTTCATGAGTCTGCCAGCTGTTTAGGGAAGGACTGGCTCAGGCCTAAAGGAACTCTTCCTTATGGCCAAAATATGTTGATTCTGTGTCTTTTACCAGGCTACGGTTCCAAAGATGGTTGAAATTTTTCCTTAGACAATGGCCCAATTGAGAGGTCACTTCCTGCCATTTCCCAGGCCCCTAAGGGGGAAACCCATAGTACTTCCAAATACACAGTAGTGGCTATGTTGAAAGTCAGGCTCTGAATAGATGCCTGGCTGTCCGAGTCATGGCCATCTACATGGAGGTCAAGAGATGAATTAAAGATAACCATTCATGCTTAGACATCCAGTCAGATACAATGTAATCTCTCCAAGTTTTCAGTTCACAGTCCCTGCAGTTTCTACCAGTTGTTCCCTATACTTCATTTACTCTGTGAGTTTTTATCATTGTGAAACAGAAATTCTCCTCTCCTAAATGTGTAACATTTTGAACCCAAACCTGACCCCTACATGATAAAATTCCATGTCACTGCAAAGAAACACAAAGTGTGCTGTTGTTATGTTCTGTGTCTTCACCTGAAAGTCGTCCAAAGGTTGAAGCTGCTGCTGCATTCTCAATGAAGACAGCATAGAAAGAACAGGGTGTTTTAGACAGAGCCCTCAAAAAATCCATATAAGGGCAAAGAGAAACAGTTGATGCTAAATTCTTCCCTAATTTAAGACGTTTTGTGTCCAGTTTTTATTCTGAACAAAAAGAAGAAGGAGGAGGAGGAGGAGGAGGAGGAGGAGGAGGAGGAGGAGGAGGAGGAAGAGGAAGAGGAGGAAGAGGAGGAAGAGGAGGAGGAGGAGGAGGAGGAGGAGGAGGAGGAGGAGGAGGAGGAGGAGGAGGAGGAGAAGGAGAAGGAGAAGGAGAAGGAGAAGGAGAAGGAGAAGAAGAAGAAGAAGAAGAAGAAGAAGAAGAAGAAGAAGAAGAAGAAGAAGAAGAACAACAACAACAACAACAACAACAACAACAACAACAACAACAACAACAACAACAACAACTAAAAAGAATTCCAGGGCAAAATTCTCCTGGGATTTTTTGTGTGAGCTTAACAGAGTAATGACTACTTGTTTTCCAAATCACTGAAGGAACATAAGGCAATGTCCCCTCTCTATGCCTGGTCAGCACCAGTATGCACAAGGGACTTCATCCCTTTCCCTGACTCCTGCTTCCCAACACAACCCAATACTCCAGCATCTTAAATATGCTTGGCATATTATTTTGACATTCTCAAGTTACTCTACTAGGACATTGCATAATCTAATGCAATGTGTATTGAAGCAGAAAGTCTGCACCTGACTTACCTGGGGTTTCAATTAGGGAAACTGGGGGAGTGGATGAGGAAAGAAAGGCTGTGGTTAAGATGTATTGTTTGTGAGAAGAAGAAATTTAAAAAGGAAGGGGAGAGCAAGGTTCCCTCTCAACTTCAATGAAGCTAATAATTAGTTCATATTCCTATTTATTCACAGGCCAAGAAGGATTTTAACATGCACTGATGAAAAGGTTAAGCTGAGAAATTGCTTGCTTTTTGGTATTTTTATTATCAAAGTTTATAACACAATTAACTAATTGAAGAAGTCTAGGTAAAACCTATCAGTATTCTTATGACTGATCAGGAATCTTATATTCAGGTACTCTTATTAAATATCTGAGTTACCTACTCTTCATATTATCTGAATAGTAAACATATTAAAATGATAATAAAAATTAAAGTGGAATATGAAAAAATACAGATTCTAGAGTTGGAGAGATGAGTCCACAAATTAAAAGTATACACTGACCTAGTAAAGGACTCAGGCTCATGTTAGAACTCACAGCAAGCAGATGGCAAAAATCTATAGCTCCAGTTCCAGAGAATATGGTACCTGGAAGATTTCTAACTCTTCTCTTGAAATTACTCAATGTCTAGTAACTGTCAGAGAAATCCGGGTATCTGAACAGTTAAAGAGACAGTCCTGTGGTCCTGATTCACAGGGTAAAGAATTCAGGATGTTTAAGTCTTCCCTTAGCTTCAAAAATGAACTTTCTTTTAGTCATTTGATTTCTGTAACTCTGTCTTTTCATTCATAATACTGGATTATTAGGAGAGAATATATGGATAAGTATTCATATTTGTTAAAACAAATACTATTGCCTTTTGAGTACCCTACTTAGATGATAAACTCTTGAACACATGATTCTATTTATTTTCCAATAGGCAATGTCACATGTATAGTTGGAGTCCTGTACATAAATTATTTTTATTCTATGTAGTACAAGAGTTAGAAGCATTTAAAATTAATACCTATAGAAATTCAGTTGTTCACAGGAAGTCCAGAACAGCATTTACCTTGACAAAGTTGTCATTGTCCAGGATCATGCCTTGGATTTAAAGTTGAATCAACTCCCAGAGTTGATTAAACCTAATGACATGTCTAACAAAACTTACAAAGTGAGTACGGAAGCTCCTCTTGTCAGTTTACAGAGCTTTCCATGAGAAAATTAATTCAGACAGCCTTAGTCACATTTACCTATTCAGCATAGGCTTAGAAAAACGTGAAGCTTTTTGTTGCAGAAAAGTATTAAAGGTACTCCTAGTTAATTGAGACGCTACAATAAAATATCACAGACTTGATGGCTGAAACAATAGAAACTTCTCTTTAGTCCTCGATGCTAAAAAGTCCACAATTAAGTGGGAACCAGTTCTATCCCTGGAAAAGGACCCTTTGGAGTTTGACTTCTTGCTGTAACTTCATGTCACTTATAGGTAATTAATCCCATCTTATGGGGCCCTGGTATCAAATCTCACCAAAATCTACTTGTTGTCCATGAGTCTACCTCCAAATGTTGTCACCCTGAGAACTGGGATTCGGTGTATGAATTAGAACAGGGTAGGCAGAGAGTGACAGAGAAAGATAGTCACTGTTAACCTTTCATACACATGCGCACACATGCTATTTTCAAAAATGCTGTCCTAAACACGAAGTCAAATACTTTTATATGGTGAGCTGACCTAAAGTGAATTAAGTGAGAGGCACTGAGTTGGCAGTCAACTATTAGTCAAGCACCACCAATTGCTGAGAAGAATTCACTGCTGATAACGTTTAGGAAAAATGGCTTGAGAGTTACGT